>NW_011887784.1:734676-774785 GCF_000806365.1 Fopius arisanus
ATAGTTTTTATGACTGTTCAGCAATTTTCAAAACAATTTCGGTGCCTTTTCAATTTAAGTCTCATATTCACGTAAATATATTAATTATAGTACTGAAAAACTGATTAAAATTACGCAAAAAATATAATTTTGGCAATTTCCAGGGCAGACATAAATTATTATTCAGTTTATGTCTGAACAATTCCTTGAATTACTGTTATCTCACACCATTCGCAATGATCGGGTGGCAAAACTCGATCGATCGTTTCCACTTTAATTACGTATCCCATTTAACGACTACGAAATTAAAAACGCAATTGGAAATGGGCTGTCACAAAAATACTGAAAAAAAAACCGATGCGATAAGATAAAAGCCAATGAGTTATTAAAACTCCCACGTTTCATGCATAAAAACTCAATTTTTCTCACTAGTTCCACAAAATTTTCTACGGTACATAAAAACAAATTATTCATTGTACTCTTTGCGAAAAATCGAGAGAAAAGGCTGAGGTGTTGTTATAAAAATCTGGAACATTTTTTATTTATATCGTTCACATTCCCCTCTATCTGTTTTCCATTCCACGCCTTCCATAGAAATATAATGAATTTGATAAATCCACACAATCAGGTTCTTCCCCTTCTCTCATAATCGCCGAAGGAGCGAACTTGCAATACTGAGTTGCAATAATTTCACCGGCTTCACTTCAGCAGAAGACACCAACTTTATAAAACCTTCGACTTCAAATTCAATACATAAAATTCCTCAATCGTCTCTCAATACACAAACAAATTGAATTAAATTTATTATTTTTCACATTAAACAAAAATGAAAATTGCGTGAAAGTTGTCATAACCTCGACTTCATATTTCTGAAAATCCTCGTTGTCCACCCGAAGAAAAAAAGAAGCATCGTTGATCGAAATAATATTAAAAAAAAACGATCGCCTAAAGATTATCACCTACAGTTAGTAGGTCTGTATCAGTGCATTTCGACTACGAATTTTTTCCTATAAATAATATAAAAATCCTTTATTTTATCTTGACTATCGCAGAATGGCGTACGGACCGCAACCTGGATGCTCGCACTACAGAAGAAAATCGCAACTTGTAGTGAGTCTTATTTATTTATTTCAATGGATTTTTATGAGATATTAATAATGATTTTGTTGTAGACTCCGTGTTGCAATAAAGTGTACACTTGCCGATTCTGTCATGATGAGGAAGAGACACATACTCTTAATCGTAAAGCAATCACCGAATTGGTATGCATATCCTGTCGTATCCGCCAACCAGTTGGGATCACTTGCAAATATTGTGGCCAGCGATTTGGAAGATATTCTTGTCTGAAGTGTAATCTGTTTGATGACGAGGATAAGGGACAATTCCACTGCGATGCATGTGGAATTTGCAGGGTCGGGGGCGACTACAATTTTTTTCACTGCGCTACGTGCAATATTTGTCTCCCAGTTCAGAGAATTGATAACCACAAGGTAAGAATCGTTTCGTTTTATTTCGATCAAACCTCTTCCAAATTTTCTCTTTATATCAGCTCATTAAATTGCGCGCAAAAAATCATTATTTCAGCGAAACTTTTGCATGCACGATAGGAATGATGAGATATAAATTTAATCGTGCAATTTTATTCATTCCAGTGAATGTCTTTGATGTTTTATGAGATTAAATTGAATTTGTTAATTTTAACTATTAACAAATTACAGTATTATTATTTTATTATTGTTCATTATTCATATTGTGTCACTCTCAAAATAAAAACGACGGAGTGGCGAAGAATTAATTGAGATATTTTTTTTTATATTCTAAGTCATATAATTGACTTGTTGAATTTATTTATTTATTCATTTTTGTATAGTGCGTTGAAAATGTGTCTCGGGACAATTGTCCAGTGTGTCTGGAGGATCTTCACACGAGTCGCATTGCCTGCCATATTCCCAACTGCGGCCATTTGATACACACAACGTGCTATAACCAGCTGACCAATTCTGGGCACAATACCTGCCCCACCTGTCTCGTATCAATTTGAGATACTTGACCTGCACTGTCACGCATTTCTAAAAATTCTCCAAAAAATCACATTATTTTTATTTGAGTGCTTACATAATTAAAATACTTTCATATTAACACATTATTCAGACTGAGTCAACTGAAGCGAAAGTTGATAAAATTTAATTTGATTTTTCAATATTTTTTTTATTTCTAAGAAGAGTGGCTCAGCAATATAAACAGACTCAGGAATTCGATTTGATGAGATTATTATCTCTGAGACGTTATTTCTATTATTCTATCGCATCTTTATATTCCAGAAATTCGATACTTCATGAGTTTTTTCCATTCAAATTTTTTTTTGTATTGGTGACGGATGTTCACTAAGAATGCTCAGTGTTTTTCCGACGTTTTTTTATTTTACGTTCATAATTTTTGGGAATTGTAACATGTTGAAGATTATCTAAAAAAATAGGTAACGTTCGAGATAAGATTTGATAAATATAATAAATTAAACAGACAAGATTTTATAGTAATAAATCTTATTTAATAAATCTGCACTGATGAACCAATATTGTTAAAATGAAAGGTAAAACCTTTTATTGAACTAAAAATTTTATTTAATTAAGAAGTTGAAATATTATTACTTTGATAATAGCAATAAATACTAATAACTGAATAGAAATCGAAAAATATGATATTTTTCAAAAAAATCAAAAATCGTTATATTTTTTCACGTCAATGCAACCAAAAATTGAAAAAATCGTCAAAATGATGTACGAGCAGTATGACATCCCGGAATGATTTCTTCCCCATTCAAATTTTTGCCTCGCAATCGGAAGTACGCAATGTCTCGTCTGGAATTGAGTAATATCCGTCGTCCATGGCAGTTCATATCCATCGTGCAAAGTGAAACGACGTATTCCCTCCTGGATGTGTGTGGCCTCGTGAAACAGTGTCGTTAGCGTCGTTGAAGTAAAAGACGTGTGTCACACGACCCAGAGAGCGGGTTATTTTATTCACCCTAGCATTCCCAATTGAAAACATTCCAAACACCCCCAAGTGATAAACCATCCCTCGTACCACTTGAAATGCCCCCCAGATTGATCTCCAGGTGTGCAATCCCTGTGTCTACAAAATCCACGAGTCGATAAAATGACATCATTTAATCGTTCACACTGTCGCCCAGACGACGAGATACCCTCGTCCCCAGTCCAATCACACGAACTCCAATAAAAAAATTCAATCAATCATCTCACCCCCAAAACTCAATCCCAGAGTATAAATAAATCAATGAGTTTATGAGAAAAAATAAAGAATAATCAAAGTGAAGATTAAACTTGTGCATAACCTAGGTTTCGTTCAGCTGGTGATTTTTTTTGTCTTCGTCGTGAGAAAAGGAACATGAAGATTGTGTCAATTAACTGAACAAATTGACAGTGTTTACGGAGGCATTAGAACAATCGACGGGATATTGCCATTTGGATTTTTTACATTTGTGACTGTGTATTTTGTTTATTTATTTTCATTGATAAATATTATTGGAGGTGAGGTGTATTTGATCGGTGAGAATTGGATGATGGAGAAGGGTGAGGAACAGGCAGCCAGTGTCGTCGATATTGACGACCAGGGTGAACTCAAGAAGAGTGATGACGAGGCTGAGGGCACTGAGGAGCATTATGGGTGTACGCATTACAAGAGAAAATCCAAATTTGTGGTGAGTTTTATTCGGTCTGTTGTTGTTGTCTTACCCCTCCCTCGGGGCTAGCCAATGGCGAGAGCGATCGATTCGAGAGGTGTTTGTGTATCAACGAGAAAACGTGACATGAAGTTGATGGTCAAGTTGAAGGATTTGTCAAGATGGCTTTTATCATTTTAATCTGTCATTCATCATTTGTTGTTTGGATCTTATTCTATTTTATTGCTCTTTGTCGAATGTTTTTTATGTCTAGTCCTCGTTCAGTCGTGGAGAAGTGGAATGCAATAAAATAGTTTAGAATAGAATATAACATTACAAAAGGAATTAATCTATTCATGAGTTTTTGTATTCTTATGGGTGAACGGTTTTATGAAGAATTTAGAATAAAATTCTTTTAAAATAATAAAAATCTTTTATCGTCACATTAATTTGATTTTTCTCCAATCGATCAGCAGTAATTCTGGAAATTATTTATTGCCGGAAATTTTATCAGCTTTGGAAAGATACTGCTTACATTTCTTTCCAAAATCGGTAATCCTCTAGATAGTACGAGATCAAAACATTTTTCGTTAGACAGAACTCTTCGTTCATGTAATCTCTCGTTATCTGTGTAATTATCTCGATGATGAATGACTCTGAGAATAATATCCACAATTTTTACGGTGAGAAATTGGCGCAGCTGAAATGTCTCAAGATTATTAAGAACTATTTCACTTTGAGTCATTATCCCGGACTATTTATCCTCAGGCCTGTATTAATTTCGTGAGCAGTAAAAACGCTGAATTTTTTTCCTTGGAAAATTTGTGATTTGAAACACGAATGCTGAATTAAACAGAAAGCAAAATCATGATCAGGCACATTTAGTATGTTCACAGAAAAACTATCAATTGTACTTGATAATTTCAATGGAAAAATTGCAATGAATGTGATTCATCACTGATTAGCAATCCAAACGACTGGCATAACATTGAACCATTTGAATTGATGATTAATGAACTTGTTCACAGACACCTTGTTGTAACAAGGTATACACGTGCAGATTCTGTCATGATGAGCTGGAGACTCATACTGTGAATCGTAAAGAAGTAACCGAGCTAATTTGTGTACTCTGCGACACTCGTCAGCCTGTCCAAGCCACTTGTCAAAATTGCCATTGTCGATTTGGCAAATACACTTGCCTAGAGTGTAATTTATTCGATGACGAGGATAAGAATCAGTATCACTGCGACGGATGTGGAATTTGTAGGGTCGGGGGTAAGGACAGATTTTTTCATTGCGCCAAGTGCAACATGTGCCTGCCAGTTCAGCTACAAAATGGTCACAAGGTGAGTACAATCGATTACGTTGTAATTTAATTATTCATTCAGGTTTTTGCTACGTGTTTGGAATGGGAGTGCAGATCCTTTCAAAGTTTTTTCTCGAAAAATTCTTTCGTAGCCTATGAAGAATAACAAAAGTTTTCTTCTAAATGAAATTTAAAAAATTGGACTGTTGACAATAATTTTATGCTCTGAATCGACAACTCATCTCAAACTTATTTATAAACGAATTTATATAACTATTTGAAATAGTAAATACAACAGTAAAAAATTTCTCGTGAATGATCAATTCTGTAATTGGTTGAATAAAAATTATCTGAATATTCTGATGCATCAATGGATCGAATAATAATAGAGAAGAATAATTTAGAACAGAGGGAACTAGTTGTAGTTTATGGTAATTCAAGGTGGAAATGACGAGTAGATTATTTGTAATTGATGAGTATTGGAAAGCTGGGGAAATTTCCAGATGTGTTTCACCTACTTCATGTGAGGAATGTCAAAAAACTAACAATTTTTTTTCGTTGACACAGGTGAAAGGATAATATCACAAGCCCCATAAATCTGCTCGACTTGATTCAACCAATTACCCAGACAAATGGACAATTTGATTGATTATATGTTTTTTTACAGTGCGTGGAAAACGTATCCCATGCCAATTGCCCAGTGTGTCTAGAGGACATTCACACGAGTCGCATACCCTGTCACATTCCGGACTGCGGGCATTTGCTTCATCGTACCTGTTTCGAAGAGCTGTTACATTCCGGACATTATGCCTGTCCCACTTGTCAAGTATCATTACTAGATATGACTGCTTTATGGAGATTTCTGGATGATGAAGTCAATCTTACACCAATGCCACCAGAGTACAAGGATTATAAAGCTGACATTTTGTGCAAGGATTGCCACGAAGTAATTTCAAGCCCCTCCGTCTATCATTTCATTGAGAATTTGTAATATCAATAATTATTTTCAGGAATCTACTGTTAAATTTCATGTTGTTGGACTCAAATGTCTCAACTGTGGCAGCTACAACACCTGTAGGATCAAAGGCTCCCCATGTCCTGGTAATTAAATTAACGATTTTTTACTCTTGATTAATTTAATTTAATAATTTATTCACTTGATTTTCTTCATCGATAATTTTACGCGAAAAAATGGCTCCTTATGTAGATCCAGATGCACCGGACGGAGCTGCAGGTGGCAGTGGAGCTGGGGATCAAGAACCATCCCCAGAGGACGGATCTCAATAGATTTACGCAACATTTTGATCCCCTCGCAATCCGAAAGTCGTGGCAATTATTGAGAGCTTGGTACTGAATTAAAAAGAAAATTAAAAATAGATAAAGCGATAAACTGGGGAAGTGCTCGTTATCTGAGTTTGACTTTTAGCAAATTTTTTAATTCATTTTTCTGCTATGGAAGATGTTGAATGGCGCATAATCATGGAATATGTGATGAGACGCATAATAATTACAACATCTACCTGTAGACAGTGTCTTTGTTGATTTTTCCCTCTGTATTTTATAGAAATATTACCATTGAGCGGTCGCAAATGAAAATAATTGTTTTAAAATATTTTTTTGATTGTTGTTCGACTCAAATAGTTGAATTTCTCGTGTAGTGATAGTTTTTACGGCATTCCAAGCGAGACAAAGTAATAATAAAGATAAAATCAATCAAAGCATTTTAATTCGATTGCGAAGCCATGAAACTACTTCATTATTCGGAAATCTTGGTAATGAATGACTGAGAAACAAATCCTCCTGATACGTTCTTCTCAATTCCTTAATTCATCCGAAAATCTTGTTTGATTGAGATTTCTATAAAATTATCGTTTTGATTTTTGCTGCTCAGGAAAATCCTAATAAAAAGTATTATTGTCGTCGTTTTATAAATCGAATGAGTATCCAAATAATTGCATAATAGATAACAGACGAGTCGTTGAAATTTCTCGACAGCTCTACCAGTCTTGTAATATTCCAGGAATAAACCAGTGAAGTCTCCTTTTTATTGAAAGATGATCGAAATAATTTAATTCAGAGCGTTTCACAAGTCTACGCTAAATTAAGATAAGAATCCCGAAAATACGATGAAAAGACACTTTCTTTCGCCATCCTGAGGGACGGTATATTTTTCTAATCGACGACCCCCCCCTCCAACCTCAATCAATCACATCTTTATGTGCAACTAGTCTATATATAATTGGAAATTTGCTAGAGTGTGTTGTTGCAATAATTTTCCAAAACTCGTTCGCTATGTAAAACTTGATTTCCAAATGATTTAGTAGGAATTAATTCAGCATTTCATTTGCATTTCTTTTGTCTTCACGAAATATAATGTCGAGATTTGCCATCACAGCCGCAACATTAGGAAACAAATTTATATTAATGTTATGACATAAATGTAGTAGGAAGTGAAATAATGAAGGAGAAAATATCTGTGTGGATAGTTGAATTTTCCGTAGGGTAAAAGTGAGAAACGTGAAGGTTATCGTGTGATTGTCCGTTTTTTTGGCATAAGACACTTTTTTTTCTTGATTAAAAGAAAAAAAAACATGAGATTTAATATATCAACAGCATCCTACTAGTCTTGGGTATTCTTCCCCTTCAGGAGAAAAAACATTTGTATGCGAATTTTTGTTAATTGTTGAACGTAATTTTTGGGGAATGTTGTGTTTTGAGGGGAGAAAGAGATGAGTCTCAAAATTATGAAGAAATTAACTTTTACAAAATAACTTCCCTCCTCTCTGTCTAGACTTATTCATTCTTGAGATATTTATTAAATAATTTCGGCCAAATATTTACTGAACAATTTCATGTGAATTCTAATTTCTTGACTAATGAATCAATTCAATCTTTGAATTCCCGACTGGTGGTCCACCAATTATCGATTTTATGACTTCATCTCTTTTATCACTCCATAAATTACACATTAATTTAAAATTAGTTAATAATTATCCAGGAATTATTAGAAAATTCATTGGGCATAATTAAACTTTCTTCATTATAATTGCCAACCGTAGAAATTAAAATTGAAAATTGAATAAGTTATTTGCGCAGGAAAAAGGAGAGAATTCTTTCCAAGAATTACGCCATGCAATCAAATTGATCAAAGTTACAATATACATAATTTTTCAATCTGAATATTACTCCGTTTTCTTCAGCCACTGTGAGAACAAGTAGGTTTAAAAATCTAGAAGTCTCATTTTTTGTGCGATTCTTTATTATGTTGAAAACTGTAAGTTAAATACCAATTACAAAGGCTCTTTGTACGTAACGGCCGCAAATAGTGTTTTATATTATAATATAATATTCTATCAAATAAATCGGCTATAGTTATTTCCTATTCCACTCTCCATGACACATATTTACTCTCATTCATCGATCAAAAAATAGAAAAAAGAGAAGAATGATATAAATTTTTGTATATAATATGGCTTCTGTTCTCTCCAACGAATGCTCCCAAATATTATTTTGCGAACGAGTCATTTGTTGGCTTAAAAATACTGGGTGATGCACTTACAAGCTCAGTAAAATAGAACTTTACTCTTTAGGTATCACTAACAAAATAAACTTTTTTTCTCAAATTTGTTCGTTTTATTAAACACTTTTTCACTATTTTTATTATTTCGTAGATTTGTTTTTTTTTTGATGACGATTTAATGCGGTAATTTAAACACGTAAACGTGCTACGACTAGTTCCAATATCGCGCGACCGGACTTTCAGTCATGCTCTTGAAGTCTATGAACTCCACAATTATTTTTCTTACTCATTAGAAGTTCAGGGAACGTGGGCGCAGAGGTGGAAACCCGTGTAGATTCAGAAAATTGCGAGCAGCACGAGTCATGTCCAGTTGGTCCTGGGTACGACCACATGCTACCATTGTCCATTGAGCTTCAAGATGCAGCTGCAACAGATTAATTGAATCATTACAATTTTGTTCAGAAATTAATTCAATGCGAGATGGAATGGCACAGCTTCATATGCAGAGCTTATTGGGAGAGAAAACACCTCCGTGATGAGTAGTTCCAAACAAAAATGTTTAGTAAATAATTCAGCAAATTTTACAGTCTTCACGTCGAGTTATTTCCAGTTAGTAACGAAACATTTAATTTAATGATTAATTCAAGGATTATAAGTAACTTTATTCAATAAAATATAGTATTATATTCTAATACAATTATTCTATCATAAACTCCGTGATGAATAATCGATAATTACCGAACACGAAATTTATGAACAATCGAATTTTTAGCAAGGGAGGTACATGGATAAATCACTTCGAACCGATTTAATCAATTAATTCAATTAATTTCCAATAGATTTGGTTGATAGGGGAATTTTTATTCGTGAGGAATTTGATTGGCAGTTGATATGATGAATTATAAATTTTACCTTCACGATAATGAGGTCTTATTTTAAAAAACAACCAAAAAATATTTAAGATAGGCTATAGGGTTCGTAAAATCATAAAATCAAATGATCCCCAGAACGCAAGAAAATAAAAAAAAACCACTCACTTTTGGTCGTTTCTGCGGCTTGAAAATCAGAGGGCTGATACATGGACTGTCAAAGACATCAAACGTGATAGCCCTCTTGGCATTGGGCTTCCGTACGGATGTAAAATCGTGGGGAGTCTGGAAAGGATAGACACACTAGCTACAGCCGGCAAGTTTCATAGAAAAAATGTCGTAAAAATAACGGAAAAACCATAATTTACTGAGAAAATGACTCCATCAATAAGTCTCTATACACGATAAACTCTCATCTCAGTTCGTTCTGTTCTGTCATGTGTCTGTTCAGCCGTTAAAATAAAATAGAGACAGTTCTTTGGAAGGTGTTTGTAGGAAGGTGACAGGACAATTATTTCACAAGCATCAATTTGCATTAACATATTCAATTCGATTTAATCGAAAGAGAAAAGAGGAGTGTGAGCTCCGGTGACTAGGCGAGCCTCTGTAATTGGTACGTCGTGCGAGCCGATCAGAAAGCATCTCCGAATGATTTTCAGCCGTTGCTCAATGTCTTTGGATTTTTTTTCTCTCGAAATAGGGAATTGTTTTTTTGCATTCAATAAAAAAAATTCCCGTCTTTTATTTCCCATAAAAAAAAAAGCTTTTAGGGATTGAGCTTTGGCGAAATAGGCAGGGGGTGGTCGGGCGGGACAATGAAGGTACTTTGGTACGCTAGGCCAGGCCTGTTTTTAATAATACAAATAATAAAAAATAATAATAAGGATCATTCGTTTGGAGTTAGTGCAGACATGCTTAAACCCAACGTAACGAAACAAAAAAAAACACTTATAAAGAATATATAAATAACTTTCGAAATAATTGAAAAAAAAACCATAATACAACACTACTCGCTCAAAATTAAATAAATGTCTTTAATTTGTACGGATGGATGACAATTAAATGAGGCGAGTCTGTTTTTTTTTGTGGAAATAAATTAAGTACTCTAATGTTATATTTATCGTAATTGTTAATAAGAAATTACTGGGGATACGTTAAATTTCTTTCTTCATTTTGTTTGTCAACCTTTTTGGAATAAATTAATTCTCGTTTAATTTATAAATAATTAACAGGGAAGTTTCATTATTCGAGTGTTACTTTCGGGTTCAAATAAGGGGATTAGAGAATTGTTAAATAAATAATTCGTGGGGTCAAATACCGAATGGAATTCGATTTTCGTTATTCATGGGGGAGGGATTTTAAGAACTAATAATTAATAGAAACATAAATAAGGAGAGAAAAAATCTTTGGGGAGAGGATGGGATTTCCTCGGGACAATAAAACGTCTTTTTTTTTAATCACCGGAAGAACAACCGGTTAAACGCAGGATGAGAGGATCCATGAACAAATTGGATTCTCGTATCAATTAATAATAAACATAATTCACCGGGTTAATCCAACAACGTAACTTAGTTAAAGGAATAAAGAGAGAGATAATTTTGCTTTCTTTTGGAAGAAAATAATCAAACAAATAATATATTAGAGAGGTATGATAGAATTAGAAAGATAAATAAAAAAGGCCGGCTAGCGTGTCTACAGGCGATTGGAGCGAGAGTAGAACCAGGATAGGGCAGGTTGATGGGTTTGTGGGGTATTTTGATTTTGGGAATGGTCTACCTTTAGTGGACTCGGTCCAGCCGCTAAAAAACTGTCCTCCAGGGCCATTGATGCTGGAGAAAATAACACTGATGTATCTATACTTTTACTCTGCAATGAAAAATTATTATAAATTAATTTATTTCATCAAATTTTCCTCAATCAGTTGAATTATCAAAAAATGAGAGAAGTCATGCGTTACAAACACAATTTATCCAATTATTCATAGCCAAAACATTTAATTTAATTGCTGAAATATTTTTCTGCTGAAGGAAAAATTTGAAAGAATCGTTCAGTCATTTAATTTAACCCTTTTACTTTTCTCATTTTTTTTTTAATCCAGAGAAATTGTTTTTTATATAAAATTACCGGAGTCTCGACAGCAAAACTCATGTCCGAGCTGTCGTTGGAGGTAGCCCAGGCTTGACAGAGTGCCTTACGGGCTCTCTTTCCCCCAGGTGCACTGTTTTCCTTTCCACGTCGTCGACCAGTGCCATAACCAGAATCCTGGAGTATACTACTGCCGGCTAAACTCTCGCGATCAGTTTCCTGCTTTATGATTTCGGTGAGTGCATCGAGACGACTGGGAGTTGCTGGTAACTGCGTTGTGGCACCACTGCGTCGTTCAATTTCAGCAAGTGCATCCTTGAAGGGAGTTGGAGTCCTGGGGGTGTTGCCGTCGTTATGCCCACGACGAAGCCCAGAGGGTTGAGGAGTAGTGAGGGTACCTGGGGAGCCTTTGGGAGTGCTAGCACGTATCCAGGATGATTCTGGACTGGCTAAACTATTGAGGAACTGAGAGGGACTGAAGGGAAGTTGTTTTATAGGTGTTGAGGGGGCTGTTGTCGCCTCCTGGGATGATGTACCCATGAGGAAGTCTTGGTGACCACTGTCTGGAGTCTCAGTGCGGGGAAGAATATTCTGGAAGCCTCGACGTTTGCGCAGGATCGAGGGAGGACTCAGTCTGCCATCGTCATCATCCTCGAGGTCTGGCATCGGTAGGAGACGAATGTCTGAGGTATTGGAAGAAGCTTCTGCTCCCATATTCAGGTTGAAGTATCTGGTGATGAATAAGAATAAAATAAAAAAATGATCACGTTTATCATGTCAACATCGAAAAACGTAAGAATATCCCCGATTCAATAATCGGTACCATCTAAAATTCCTAGTGGACTCCCCAGAATAGAAAAGTTGAGTTGGGATTTACGAGTGCCCAAGAAATGTCAATTTCCTTGAGACTCGAATAGATAGAGAAGTGTAACAAAAATACGAAAAAACCTACTTAGAGAAAGGCGAAATATCAGGTTTCCTCTCATTGACAGGTTCATCGGGTTTCTCATCCATCTGCATAATACTTTGAAGATAATTCGCTTGAGATTGTTGCTGCATCATAGAATGCTGGGAGGTTTGTCCCCAGGCGCCAGTCCAGTCTAGTGAATCAATCTCTAAACTCCCTGAGGTCACAGTCGCTCGACTGTCCTCGGCCTTGATCGCAACCTTCACCGATTGTTCCTGGCACGAGGATTCGTCCGCCACTGGCTCCTTCTTAATCGTCTCCGTTGTTTTTCTCCTGCCACGACCTGATAATTTAAATGATAAATAAATAACAATGGCAGTCCCCCATAAAGACCCCAATCAATTTTTCATCCACTTAATTTGTCTCATCTTCATCTATCTGATTAATTCTACGTACCTCTGCTTCCCGTTGTCCTTCCCTCTTCTGCCTCGTACTTCCTTCGCATAGTGCTGTTCCAGTGATTTTTAATAGCATTGTCTGTCCTTCCTGGAAGAAGTTTTGCTATTTTTGCCCACTGATTACCAACGCGTCTGTGTGCTTCAACAATTATTTTGTCCTCGGCGTCAGTCCACGCTGTCTTCTTTATTCCTGGATTCAGGTGATTGTGCCATCTCTCTCGACACTGTTTACCAATTCGGCCCTTCAAGTGTCGAGCTATGAGGGTCCATTTCTTGGGACCGTAGCGATCGACGAGCTCCACCACTTTCTCGTCCTCCTGGAGATGAAAAAATCATCTTTAACAATGTGCACCGTTTTTTTTTACAAAATTCAACTTCCCACCAGGAGCCAAATAATTCTACCTGTCATTACTATTAATTACTATCAATACTGATAATAATAATAATAATAATAATAATAATAATAATAATAATAATAATAACAATGAAGATAATAATTTTTTTTCAATTTAATTGAAATTATTTGTGAATTGCAGAATAAAAATGTCTTCACTTATTAATAAAAAAAAGATCTTCCACTTCAAATTCTTTACTTGCTTTTTCCCGCAGAGAAAAAAAAATCCAGAATCGTTGAATAAGGCCGCACAAGATTAATCACATGCAATAAACGAAGTTTAGAGCAGAAAAATGAAAAAAAAAAAGCCAGAGTTGATGATCCCCAACGGTTTGTATAAATTTTTTTTCTCTTTATTATTGGGTCGCGCGTACTTCCTGGTTGGAAAAATGCATCAAACGAATGTTAAAAAGGTGATCAAGGTGCACGCCTTGTTGGTGAGAATGAAAAAAAAAAAAAGTAATCTCCAGATATAGCTGTGTAGGGTAGAGAGACAGGCACACGTGCTTTGACGCTGCTGTGTGAGTTTAAAATTCGCAGAATTTCAGCGCTGAATGTTGGCCGTCTCCCCTTAAGGGAGAGAACGTAGAGGATAAAGCCGATGGAGTGGAAGGTAAAGGTGGAGGGCAAGGAATGAGGTAAAAAGGCATCTTGAGAAGCGGGAATGGCCCCACGCAGACCACAGAGACCTGGGTAACGAAAACGTATTCGGTCTTTCATGGCACGTACGAGGATAAAAGATGCATGGGAATGCATGCTCTTGTATGGAGGAGTGAGATGCAAGATATTTATGCCCTTGGCTCTTGTTGCTGAGTGCATTGGCACTGGGATATGCGTCGTGAGAGGTACAGCATCACCTTCGGTATACGAAAAACCACCTCGAGACTATCGCCAATCCATATAAACGTGTGCGTGTCCTCCCAGGGTACCAGGTATAACTCGCTTTTGTGGGTCGTTCGATATTATGGCAGAGAAACCATTACACGCGAATTGCAAACAAAGAGAACCATTAAATAAAGTCGTATAAGAATTTTTATACGATTCACAAATATTCCCTTGGGAGTCAAGTAAAAATTATTCAGTCTTCTGTTGTTTTTGAGAATCAATTGTTAATTATTAATAATATTGTTTTCCATCTTCAATTTTAGTATAATTTATTATTCAGTAGTGGAGTTGATTTTACAACTTGGGATATTTACTGTTTACTTAGTTCAGGTTTATTGAGGAAATCCACTGGATCCTCTCATTGGCCGTGATTTTTTTCAGTTTTTGTTCATTTCTATGAACTTAATTCGTATTTGAATTTTTTTAGCAATTGCCAATAATTATTGAATACTAAAAATGTCAGTATTGAGTTCAATTCAAATTCGCTATCTAAATAAAATTGACTTCAAGTTGTTTTTAAGTTTCAAAAGGTATGGATTAATGAATTTTCCACTTTTATTTATGAAAGATTGTTTACTCTCTTCACAAAGGCATTTAACTCTCCCTAAGAATTTGATAAATGAAATCTCACTTCCGTTCTTCAGTTCACAAGATTTTTCTATTCATTACTTCTAATGATTCTCGAGAAGAAAAAAAAAAACAAATTACGCAACCCGGAAAGGTATGAGTCTCCGAAAAGTTTGCGTGCTTGAATCGCGAAGACCCCTCGGGGCGAGTTCCCATTCCCGAGGACCACTTATCGAGGAGTCCACAGTCGGAAAAGTTTCAAACAAAACCTGTTTTCGCTGAGGCAAACCTCCGTCTCATTATCAAGCCATCTCCCTCCCTCGAGCCGAAAAAAGGCCCAAAGGACCCAGCAGAGGACGCGAAACATCAAGGGTTAAAGTCCCTACCCGGATGCCGAGGTTTATTGACATGTTTTTTATTTGGTTTTTTTTAAATTGCTTCAAAAATTTTACCTCTTTGGTCCACGGGCCCTTTACAAGATCTGGATTAACAACTTTGGCCCATCGCTGCTGACACTGTACGTCACTTCGGTCTGGAAAATGTGCAGCTACAGCATCCCATCGCAATCCAGTTCCCAATTTCTCCGCATTACTCACTAACTGCTTCAGTAAATTGTCCTAAACACCACAATTACACAAATTACACAAGCCATTATCAATTACATGAATTACACTATACATTCATGGATTTCTCCATTTTGCAACTCAAACTCTCATGTTTGAGGTTTTTTGATATATAAAGTGGAAACTGGACAATGAAATAAATTTTCAAAAGGCCTTTTGCATTTTTCTATTTGAATAAATTATTCCACGAAATTCGAAATGTTTGAGATTTTTGGAATTTTCAAAATTTTGCTACGACGTCGTGGTGGCGGGTCAATTTCGAGATATATCGACATCGATTTTCTTTCTCCATTTTATATTATAAATTTTTTATCTTTCTCCAATTTATATGATAAATTTTTGTTTATTTTAAGACGCCGATTGATGCAAAAAAACATAACAGTTTGGCATTTTATTATTATTTAATGACTCGTAACGAAATATCATAATTTTTGAAGATGTAATAATGATAAAATGTAAATACGTTACATTTTTTTTGGGTCAATCCGATCAACAATTTATCAAAAAACTCAAAAAAGTGTGAATTATCTCTAGAGGTACATCCCTAACTGAATGTTTCCACTCGCCCTTCGCATTGTGATAATTGATCGAATTCCTCCCATCCCCCGAAAAATCTCACGCACATGAGCGAAACCGACGATCCCGAATTTCCCACAGTGCAATAAAATACGTGAAAAGCCGGATAAATTTCCCCGAATTTTCCCCCTCCCAGACAATAAAATTCCAAAACATTCGAGAAAATCCCAATTTTTTTTTCTCAAATTGAGAATCAGGGGAGCAAAAACCTCAAAGTAAACTACACGTGGGACAAGGCCACATGAACTTTCCCATGGGAAACCGTATACCTCGAGATCTGACATCAATTGGCGAGTGAGAGAGGGAGAGAGAACAGGTAACATTTAGGGTCATCCCCATCTGTCCTCGTCCCTCGATTACGCAGGGGCGAAATTCTTTATTATTTTTGTCGAAAGGTACCAACCCTTCATTTCACATCTATTATTAAATTCCCAGCAAGGACCGGCCAAACTGGGGATTTCTTTTTTTTATCTAATCTCAATAATTCCATTCTCAATTTCCATTCTATCCATTCTCTTAGCTCTCATTGATATGTTTAAAGGCAGTTTTACCTCTTCTTTAGTCCATCGACCCTTGTTTATGTGCTTGCCCTGTGGTGCTGTTGCACCAGTGCTCACTGTTGCAGGGGCATTTGCATTGTGAGCATTTGCCTGATAAGATTGAATATTGTAGTCACTCTCTGACTCGTCCCCACTGCTCGAGTCGTAACCAGACCTCGACCTGTAATGCAGAATACAGAATTTATGAATTTTAATGGATTGATCAAGTGTCTATGTAAATTATCACGGAGGGGCCTGTAGCGGTTGAATATTCCGTGTTTCGGCCAAAATCCCAATTCCGATAGGATCAGCTATATCTGATTCTGTCGTTTCAAATTCAGTGAAACTTTTATTGATCAATTTCACCGAATGAGACCAGCTCTCATCGGTTCATTCAAATTTCTTTGAATAATTACTACTTTACGTCTGATCTTCGAGTCTTGGGCAATATTCATTAATTCACCCTTTTTCGAAAAAATCCTGAGATCTTCGCGTTTTTCTACTAAACATCTAGCAGATATCATCAGCAAATATAAAATTGCCATTGATTTATGAAATAATTTAATTTGTCTAATTTTTTAGAGGGGATAGACACATGCGAGACTGGATTTATCCATTTTCACTCAAACAACAATTCCGTGCACATTTAAATAAAAGCATTCTCATTCTTATGATCATTCGTCACTTCCTGGGTCAATAGACAATCCTAATCCTCAAAAGGAAGTGCGCATACAAGAAGAGTCAAGAGATCCCCAATTTGAAAAACGCTTCGTTGAACATCCTTCCTCCGATTCCTTTGTCAATCGGATTTTGCTTTCTTCTCTTTTAGTTTCATTTGCTTCTTAGCGACCACTTTCTTATTCTTCACGGCTTCTTCGCGCCCTCTAATGCACCTCCGGATGAGCAGACGACCACATCCTGTCCCTCGAGGGTACAAAACTCGCCGCAAGTGTCTCCTTTACACGGTTTAATTAATTTCCTGTCCGAAAACGGAAAAAGACTGCACCTCGTGAACTTCCCATATTTATTTTTTAGCGGTTCATTATCCAACCCCTGGGAAAGACTTGTCAATCGCTTCCTCCGGCCACTCCAGCTTTGACCCTCGAAAAAAAAACGAGTTTCTCATATTTTTTTTCTTCAGCTGTCAATGAGATGAGATTTTTAGAAAGAGGATGGAGATGAGGATGGCCTACACCCGTCCGCCAAAATTCATGTTCTTTTTTTTAATTTCATTTTTCTGGGAAAGTATTTCCATCATTTAATGACTCATGGAGTTTTCAGGTGGTGCCTTTCCTGGGATTTTTATAAACTAGACTAGAATAAATAGAACTGTAGAAAAAAATTTGGAAAATTATCGCACGAACATGAAAGTTGGTCTATAAAATAACGACAGAATGCAAATCTTTTATATTTTCTAAGATGAGTTGCGGCAACGATTTACCAGAACAATCAGAAAGACGGAAATTTGAGCTGGAAGGGGTTGAACATCTTTAATCGTTGAAATCGTTTGCAAAAGGTCGCGGTTTAGGGTTTTGCGAGATTCTCACAATTCTTAATTACTTTTTTGTCTCATTTGCATTGGATATCAAACCCCCGTCTCCGTGATACCACTTCCACGAATCTGTGTTATTGCATTCTGCGATGACGTCAGGAATGACCGTTGGAAGTATTTTTCATAATGAAAAAATACTTTTTTTTCATCGAGAGACATAGGTGACAGAAAAAGCGAGAAATTCATTGAAATTCCAGTCACAATCGCATTCCAATCTTCAATAACGTCAATTTTTAAATATCAAAATCATAAAATAATTTCCCTGGATTTTTTATTCAAAATTTTGAAAAAATTCTCAAAACATTCGAAAAAACAGAAAAATTATCGCACGCGCCTCAAACTTCGCGAAATTGATCTAAATATCATAATTCAATCCAAAAACAACAGCAATAACAATAATAATAAACAACAATAATAATAACGCATAATATATAATATTACTGATTGAATTGAATTTAATGGAGTCCAACGAAAAAATAATAAATCAATCAATCATCAAAAATATTGTGATAATTTCGTCTTCGAAAATTCCCTGTTACTCCCATATTTCCAAAAAAATGGATTATCAATAAAATTGATAAATGTCCATTTATTTATCCCCAAAAGGCTCTCAGCAAGTAGGGGAAAGAGTGTACCAATGAAATTGAAGAGATTTGGAGTTGCTATGGGAGATGAACCGAGTGACGAATCGATATGCGTACATTTTCAAATGGTGTACAGCAAGCGTTCAATAATGCTCGTCTCGCCCCCCTGCACAGACAGCTGTGTCTGCAATCTCCCTCCCCCCAACCCCCCCTCTCATTTTTATAATATATATCTCTCTCTTTCACATTAGTTCCCCGTCCCACTTTTTGGGGGAGGCTAATAACAATGACTATGGGACACACACCAAGTTGGGTGCACATGCCGTAAGCATATGCCAGAAGGCCTTTCACACACAGATGGCCTCGAGGGATTTTTCTATTAAAAAAAAAAGGACAAAGATAGTGCACAGAGGGGGGCCAACCTTATCATCTCCCACCCAAATCTTCCCCCTGTATGTATCGATGGAAAAAAAAAAAATAGGGGATAAATTGAGCTCTTTGTTGGAATCAGGTATCCAAGTGCGAGGCATTTAATTGCGTATGACGTATTTTTTATTGTTTATTTACGCTGCGGAAGGCTCTCATTGATTTGTAAGTCATTTGAAATTTATTTGTCGGCTTTTGATTGAGAATTAGTAAAAATTGTGAGTGGTTTCAGGCTTATAATAATTGAATGAATGGGTTTGTAGATTTCGAATTTTTCCACGAGTTTCTGGAGAGATAAGGATTTGTTATGAACAAATTATGAGAAATATTGGATTTAGTTCACATCACGCAGTTCAGGATTTTAAAATATTTTTGAAGAATTTTAGCTCTGTGATTTTTAAGTGAGGGTTGTGGAAATATCTCTGGAACTAGGGGAGATACCGAAATTTTTGTTGTATACTTTTTTGTAGCTCATACTTGGCTCTACAAAAAATATTCCGATAAAAATTTCACGGCGTCCACTGCTCCCAGAGATATTTCCAAAAATACTCCACAAACGGGTAATTTCACTTGTCTCATTTCACCATTTGGCAATAAAATTTTTATAACAAATAATTGATAATATTTAGGGTTTCGAAATTAAACCACCTGCTGATGAAAATCGACATAAATTACCTAAAGCACTTGAGAATTTCCTGTCAACCCCAAATCATTCAATAATTAAAGTTAATTGCTTTCCGATAAAATATATTATTATCGAATTTTATTCCCGCGCCATTAAATTAAATCGGGGTGTCTTTAATGAATTCATTAACACTCACAAATCATCACCGAGTTGGCACTCGGATTTATCACGGATTTAGCGTGCATATGAGTAAAAATTTTCTAGGGTACAGAAATTTGATGAATTAACTTCTCACTTTCATCTACCAGCTGCCTAATTTTATGTACATTCCTGTCAGCTTTATTACAGAAGACTATCCACGGACTCAAAGAAGTGTATGAGCCACTCGTTATGTAAAATTGCCTCTCCCAGTAAATTCGGACACGGTCGGCTTTTTAAAGAGCCCAACGGTCGTTTCTATCCTTGGATTTGAATCGGCACGTGTAACGTGGATTGATTTTTCTCGCAAATACCTGTGAGAAGAAATCTTGAGATCGAGTTCAAACGGACACGCTTAGATAATAGAACAACGTCTACACGTGATTGATTACAGCAATGAATGAATTACTAAATCGAGTCCGCTCATATTATTTCCATTATTACATCTAGCTCGTGAACATTCCAATAATTTCAATAAAAATGGAGAACTATTGGATGAACAATTTTCCAACTGTCCACCGAAATAAATCTTTCAATATTTTCATCGAAACCTGAAACTGTTTCATATTTTCAAAATAAAACGATATGAATTAGCATTAATTAACCATTAATTAACCATTGATTAAGGATTGATATTCCATTGATATTCTAACCCGTGAACAATTGAAAAATTCACAAAAGAAAAGTCTATCAACATGTTCTCCCAAACTGAAGCTATTCTAAAGTTTCAAAAATAAAAATAAAAAAACATAAATTAGTATTTATCAACGAAGCGATTTGTTCTCCCTGTTCCATTCCGCGTTTAACAACTCGAGCCCGCGTAAAATTCTCAGTACATCCCGTGGTTCCCCCAGGAGACGATCTTCCCATAAACCATCCATAATTTCCTCACCACCACCCATCGTCGGAACACCCGTATAACCGTGAAGCCTTTAACGACGTACTACACGCATATATAACAACTAAAAAGAAAAGAAAAAACAGAAAAAAAACCCCCAGGCAGGTGCCACAATGGCCAGCTGTCCCTAGGAAACTACCGCAGGAGGCGGTGATGTTCGATCAAGACGATCGCAAGCTCTATTTCAAGACTTTTCCTGCATTAACATGCCTCAAGCAGCTGTCACCAACAAAAGATGTTTTGGCACGAGCCAAATAAATAATGTTTTTTTTTCTCCACCGATTGTTGGTGAAAAGTCATTGGCATTTTGACGCCATGTGCCGTATGAGGTCGTCTTCGTGAAAGGGGGAGACAATCTTGGGTGCAATGTATACCTGAAGGCCCTTTAAATTCGAAGAACGTCTTGGGCCCTTCGGTCAGCTGGACACTCCATCCCCAAAAATTCCAGAGCTTCATTCTTCCCTCTTCGACCTCATTCGCATTCTTCGTTTGAAGTTGCCTGCTTCCTTTTATATTATAGGCTTTAATGACAGCCAAGGGTTTTTCAAAATTGTTAAATGCCTGAAGTGGTACCTGCCAGTCCTCGGGACCCTCCAAGAAGTGCCTGAAGTGACCATGAGGCTCAAGACATTAGCATCAACATCGACCAGTGCTGAATCAAAGTATTCGATATGTATCTGATAATTTGAGGGGAATTTAATCGGCTTTCAGGGCCGAGTTGATGGAATAATCGCCGAGTGATCTAGTTCGGTGATATTCAACGATTTTTTCACCAACTGACCCATTTTTTCTCGCACTCCAATTGTCGGGTGAATTTTTTAGATTCTTGGAGCTCTTGTGGAAATTTCGAATTCGCTTTGCAGGTTCTAGTTTAGAGGAGGGAAAAAATTTAATTTCTTGAGAAAAGTTTGAGAGGCTTCGGGGAATTGCCGGGTATTTTCTTTGAGCAGTGGAATTTGGAAATCCAGAGGGAGATTTGGCTCTTGAATAGCAAGGGACCACTTCTATTCTGCTTCACAGCACTACCTGCAAAACATTCTTACGCTTCAGATTTTCGAGATATGAAGTGGAAACTTCCCGAAACTGAAGTCTACGATCCTCATAGTACTAATGTTCTCAGGAATTTCAAATATATTATTATCTTATTCTCCAATTATATAAATTAGAAGTCAGTCCATCGCAAAAGTTCATTAAATCTTTCGGTAAAAACTTCAATTTTGAATAGATTAAAAATTTCGAAAATTTCAGGGTAGCGTCGACTTGAAATTCGAAAATCACTTGAAAGCACAATAAATTGACCGATTCGTCGCAATTTTCAGTTAAACAATTGCATTTGAATAATCAAAATTTCAAGTCAATAATTAATTTCCTACAAAATTCATTGTAATACCATAAAATCGATATTTAAATTGATCGAGATTCAATCTCTCGGATTTTCTTTCCCAAGGAACTTGCGGAATTTTTATAATAATAATTTTTATAATTTTTATAATAATTTATACTTCTTCACGTCAATCCTGCGAATAATTTGTCAGAAAATTGTAAGGAAATGCGAATTTTGGCTAAAAGGATGTCCTTAAATTATTCTGAAATTGAAAATCTTGGGAGGAAACGAATTTATGTTGTCCGGCAATAAACAGTGTCACTATCTAATCCCTCGAATCGTCACCGGGTAGGAAATGAAAATTTGTGCGGCCATCTGGGCACTTCTCCCCTCGTTCAATTCGTCGCCCCGTCTTCCACGTGTGCCCAAAAGTCTTTTTCCCCATCCACCTTTTACTTCAAGTCAGTTCCGTTCCCTTCCTCGTAGCATTTTTTTTTTCATCGTGTCTTTGGGTGTGCTACCTCCGGTCTTTACCCTCCTTCCTTCCTCCTTGCTGACGTCCGGGTGCCACCAAATCGTCGTGCAACAATAAACGAGGGTAAGGACCTATCGTATGTAGCCATTTTGTGATTGTTTGAAAATTACACTTGAAATTCCAATTCAAAATCTATTTTCAAATTGAAAAAACAAATTACATTTACATAAAATTGTTTTTTCCCCAATTTCCCAATTCCTCGATTTCATGTTTAAATCTCAAAATAAATTAGAAATGTAAATAATTATATTTAGATTTTAAATAATTTAAAATTCGCCTTCCTTATATAAATAAATTCGCAACTAGACAATTGTGAAGAGAAAGTTTCCCACTCAAAAAAAAATTTGTACTTGTCCCAAAAATGAGAATTTTTTCTTCACGACAAGGGAGACCTCAACGATCAATTCTAATCGAATAAATAAATAATAGTTTTGCCTAAATTTCTCTGAATATAGTAAAACTACAAGATTTCTCCAGAGCCCTTGAAACTGCTCCCCTCAGCCTCACCATCTCCGAGGGATCTTCATAATAATCTTCACCACATCTTCGCCATTGAATTCTCCCCTGATTCCCCACTGATCTCCATTTTCCCTTCACTGAGAAAATTCCCCTGATTGATGGGGATTTATCATCTGGCGTGTGGCTCAGTGCCGATTTTTATGAATGGAATAAAATTCTTCATTGAGAAAAATAAAGGAGTGATTCATCGTCACTCGATCCCCAGTTGCATCAACGGCGCCAAAGCCTCAGGGTCTTATCTCATTCTTCTTCTCACACTCTCTCTTTTTTTCCATTCCGTATTTGAGTTTGTGCTCAACGCGTGGGCGATCCAATCGCAAAAATTTACCAACGACTTCTGCATTGCATTCCCACGATCTTCGAGACTAGAGTACTATTTCCAGATCAAAACACAAGTTTGTTGATGTTTACGTTCTCTCAGAAATCCTTCAATAGCACTCCACTGACTATAAATTTAATTTGCCTTCCCCTCTTCCTGGGAATAATGGGAAGTGTGAGGTAATAAATCTATTGATCCTCGATAAGATTACAAGTTGCATCTGTGCACTCCCAGACTAATGCTCCTCAAACAGAATTATTGAAATATTACAGAAGATCATTCCGCGAAAATGATCGAGACGACCGTCTCCCCATAATAATTCTTCATATCCCCGAATTTCTAGAATTGAAGAAACCGTTTGAAAAGGTCGTTGTTTGTTGGATATCCTATCAAAAAGGGCATCTAATTTCCGGTCTCTACTCCTCCAGTCCTCAAGATAACGAACAACAAGTCATCCATCACTCCAACTAAATTCAAATCATGGACTAACTCAATTCCATCATTTCCACAGCTCCTCCAGCAATCTTCCCATCATCATAAACATTATTATCACAATTAAAACCTCGAGACTGGCTATCTGCAATCGGCAGAATATAAAGTACAGAAAATAAGTGAAAAAAAAAAAACGAAATAAAGAAAAACATGTACACGCACGTTTGAGACAAACGTATCAGCGTAGATCCACGAAGTGGAGGGTCAGGGTGTTCATGCAGCCCTTATACAAGACATCTGGCTACCACCTGCCCTGATACCCGCGCCCTTGCCTCGACTCTCGCTCTTCAACTTCTCTCTCTCACCAACTCGAGGAAAAAAAAAATGGAAAAAAAATTATAATTCCACAGCGTTAAATACACCGACGCTCATCCCTCTTGCTTTTTAAATTCACTAACACAAATGAGTCAAAATTGAAGGGGGGATAGAGTAAGAGAGAGTGCATCCACCTTTTCTGTATGGTAAAGAGGGGTGGTGAGGCCCTGGGTTACCATCATCCCCCCTTGCACCTCACCTTATGGCTACCATCACCCCTATTTTTTTTTTTATTTCGCTCTCTTTTTGGCATACATTTTATGTGCTCGGTTCCCATGACAAGTGCCACGTTAGTTTTCCGTGTGAATCTTTAATTCAACCCCCGTGGGAATAACCAATGGAGATTAATGCAGGGTGAGCTGAACTTTTTTTTTTATTCTAATGGTCTGACCAAGTGGTCATTCCATCGGAATTTGGAGCACGAGAAACGCCCACTGATGGTTTTTTATGACAAATTACTAATTTTTTGACGGATAACACTAATTGGTTTTTGGGGGGTGGGTTTTTAGGGGATCATGATATTTCGATTAGGGAAAAAAGGGAAAGTGAGGGGAGTGAGGAGAGTGAGGTCATCTGTTGGGTTTATTGGAGATAATTGTTTGTCGTTGATTCAGTTGAATGCATTCGAGGGCTGAAAATTGGCGAAATTTTTTGGCCTCCATTCAAATAAGGGTGATGTGAGTCTATTCAGCTCTTCACAACCTCTCTAATTTTTTAGAATCTGTAGAACTGAAAAGTATGTACCAATAAAGCCCCCGGAGCAGATGCATGCAATCAGGCTTCTTCTCAATGGTACGTCTACCGAGACCAGTCTGGTAGCAACCCCCGGGGTTTTAAAATAAATTCTCTGTTTTCACTCGTCTTTTCTCCCCTCCCCCTCTCTTCTCGCCCTTCTGAGGAGCCCCAGACGTCTTGGAGGGCGAAAAAAAAAGTACCCCTTTGTACAAATTTGCAATTTGGCATTTAAGTCTACTCACTTCCCCTCATATGGCCACTACATGTGAAAACGAGGTCGCAGCTGGCTACCTATCAGTGTCTTTCATTTTTCATTTTTTCAAAATATCAATGGAACAAAACATCCCCCGAATAATCTTCAACAACATTTATCGGAACAAAAAAATGAAATCAAAATAATCCAGAATTCTTTTTTATTTCTAATCCTTAACGAACTAAAATAAATTCAAATTTCTTTCGGCAGTTATAATTAGCTGTAATTAAATGAGCTTGCAATTATCCAATATGTTTACGCACGGACATAAATACTTCGAGAACAAAAATACAGCATATAGAATTCTTTTTTTTTGTATTTACTGCAGAGTACCTCATCCCCTGAATAAATAAATATTAAAAAAAAAATGCAAAATGCCCTCTCACCCTCATGGGCAAAATTGTAAAAAAAATATATATATAACACTGGACGATTGCATGGAAAAAATATGTAATTATATATTTTCCCCATGATCTGTCTGTGTCGAGGGAAAAATTGACGAATGGTGGGATTTGATATTCGAGTAAACTACGATTTCCTAAAAAAATGTCATTGACACTCCGAGAATTCCCATAATTAGAAAAGGTGGCATTCTCGGCGGTGCCGCCTTGATTCGGCAAAAGGTATGCTAATACCACCTGAAAAAAGGTGCCCAGTGGTTCTCTTATCCCGAGTTAAAGATCCCCATTCACTAAAAATAAATGTCCCAAACGAGAAAAAAAGATATTCACATTCTTAAATTCCCAACGAAAAGAAAGAACAGACCAGAACAGGTAAAACACTTGCGGTTAAACCGGATTAAAACCCAGAGCTGAGGATCATTTTCAGTTTGGCAAAAGGTTTCCCAGGAAATCCTACAAAAGATACGTGAAAAATAAACATCTTCTTTAGTCCCTTCTTTTATCTGAATCTTTGGTCTCAATCTCTCAATGTACCTCCCAAGGTTCACTCTGTACTCAATAAATTACTCAAACAAGTGCTAACTGATTCATCCCAGCGGTACTAACGCAACTTACGATTGCGATAATATCCGCATTCTCCTGATATATTTTATATCACTATCAACTTCCGGTGGAGTTTAATTGAAAGTACAACGATAAAATCACAACAAGGCAAATAACAAACTATAAATATCACCCAGAAAATTAATCCTTCAGCTTTCAATAAACAAATTGACGCAGACTAATAATCCACTGGAATTAAACTAAATTTTCTTGCGGAAAATTTCATCATACAAAAAAACTAGTCTGCCATTTTCTCCTCCAACTACTCATTCCACATTTCCATAATTAAACATCCTCTCCTTTTGAATTTCTCCTGAACCCTTCAATCTCCTCAAATCTCTTCAAATCTCTTCAAACTCCCTGACAATTCCAATTAACTTCCCACGTGTTCCCTAAACAAACAACAAATAAAAAAGAAGTGAAAACCAAAAAAAAAAAAAACGTGGGAACGCACACCTCCACTGTAAACAATCGAAAAATGTTGAATCCTCCGAGAATTACCAAAATAAAATCCAACGAAATAATCAAATGATGATAAATGAATGACTTACGCCTCAGTAGGTGGTGGTGAATAAAAAGTCGAATGATAATTGGCAATATCCACAGACTTAGCAGGCACAAGCATATCCCCAGGTAATCTCTCCATCTCGTTGAATAATCAGCTCTCAACAAACAACTGATAACTCAGGTCCTCGATCTACACTATATCCATGATGTCAGGACTGCACCAGCCACTTGATTGTGTCATAACACATTCCACTGCTCCCATTAAAACAACTCGATCTCAACGCTGCGACATTAAATCCAGTAAAAATATCAGATGACACTCGTTACCATTGACTTTATCCTGTAGCCCTTGTACTCCGGAATGATAACGAATGCTTCCTGTGACCGGCGTACACTATCGATTCCTCTCGTCTCGACTACTCTCGCCCTTTATTATTTTTTGTTTGTTTCCACCTCGAGAGGCGTCGCTGGAGCCTCGATTATATGCGCTTGCGTACTTCCACACAAGTACCGAGAAATTTGAAAAATATTAACAACGAGGATTTGTCAAATACATGGGATGGAGACGTGTTATGGAGACCCCGAGGATTTAAATGACGAGGAAATGGGGAAGGGAGGAAAGAGAATTGGAGTGTCGCGAGTGGTTTGGACGCTCGCTCGGTTGAAACTAAGGGTACAGCAGAGAAAAGAGGAAAAAGAGGCGGCATCGAGGCATTTTGTGTTACATGGGGATTTGATGTTGTGTGTGTGAACACGAGGGTCTGGACTTGGGTAGGGGACCCACCGCGTGGGGAATGGCAATGGGGATCTGCCCCAGGATGGAAAAAAAGGGAGGAAGTGGGGGACTCGGGGTTCTCCCTCAATTTTGCCACTGCCGGAGATTCACGAGGTTGCACGATTTTATGGAGGGATGTTGTCGTGGCTGTCGAGGCTCTCGAGGCCGATGTGGCCGCCATTAAATACAGAACTGGAGGGAAATCCACCCCTTCGGGAATCGATGTGAACACCGTGTGCTGGGGACGCATGTTACGACCTGAACATCATTATTACCCATTCCCAGATTATGCTCATTGGAGAATATACTATTTTTTTTTTGAGAATTCAATGTTCGGTGGAGGAATGTCATGGATATCTAACTCTAGTCATGGGAATCTACAATTTGGTGAGGGTTAATACAGATGTTTTCGAAGTTTCTGAGAATTTCTTCAATACTCGACAAACTAAATTTTTATTCACAATTTTTGCAAATTGTTCAAGCCGCTTTGCTATTATAAATTTTTTTAATTGTAGTTTTTACTTTTATGGAGAGCCATTTTGGAAATGGGATTTTGCATAGGAAAATTATATTTTTTATTTCGCAAAATGTTTTCCATTGGTTATTATTATTATTATTCATCACTGAATGATTCTTAAGGAACAGAGCGTGGAGAAGTTTGAAAATTGTTTCGTCGAATTAGCTTGAGGTTTCTTTGCAAGAAATAGAAGGACCTACGCTCAGTATTTTGCCACTTTCTGTAAATCTTACGCGCAGAATAGAATTTTCCCTCCCGGGCTCTGATTTCAACAGTTTTTCTCGATCTCCAGCAGCGCAGGAGACAACTGAGGAGAGTTCACTAAATTTTTTGCCTCCAAGAGACGAGGAAAAAGTTTACTGTCGTAAATAATGTAACTGCTGGTCATTTCTAGTATACCTTGTAAATAGATTTTTTGCCCTCTTCCTTACGCCGAATTCGGTAATTCTTTTATAATCGAGGGTTGTAGGAGGTTCACCCGGGTTTTCTGTCAAAAGTACCCAACTTCTCCTTGGAGAAAAAAAGGGTTTATTGTTGATAATTCGTAACTTCCGGTCGTTTTGAGTCTTTAAATAATTTGTTCCTCTCGCAGTTTGGGGTATTTAATATCTGGCAATATCCTGGAATGCCTGAGGGTGTGAATAATATTTCACCGCGGTCTTCGTTGCAAATTCAGGGATTTTATGAGAAAAATAAAGTTTCCTCCGGTTACTTTGTTATTCCTTGCGATTTTCAGACTTTTAATCATTCTTTTTTGGCTGTTTTGAGCTCATAAAGTTTTTATTCTTCTTGAGAGAGGGTGGGGCACAGTAAATCCTCTGGGAATTTTTTAATGGTCGGAAGCTTCTCTTAAGGGAGTGCATGAAAGAGAAAGAGAGATGAATTTTCCACTTCACCATTATAATACTTCACTGGTCCACATATTCTTTGAATAATTTTCCTTTGTGGTCTTTCGAATTCTCTCACTCTCTTCCGTTCGAGACAACTTTCGTCTTTTTGATTTCTTAAACTTGTTATCATTTGTAATTGTCTGGTTTAATTTTTTTCGTTCATTGATTCCCTCCGATCCATATTCTACAGGAAAGACAAATTAATTATTGCTAGCTTTTCATTCTTCGTCATTCTTATTATTTAAATAATTCTGATCTCTCCTGTCTCTAACCTTGTCGAAAGAGGGTCATAAAAAAAGTTTACTGGGGGTTTTCTCAAGGCTTCAAGACCATTTTATGGCGCCGAGAGACTTTACCCCAGGAAAGTTTCTCCATTGTCATCTTGTAACTTTTAATCCTCATTCATGAAATATAATTTTTCCATTTTGTTACTTCGAGTAACTCAAATTTGTTCAGACTTCTTCAGATTAAATGCGTCAGTTCATTTTAAAAAATTTATTTCAAAGCTATTCTCAGATCTGCAGAAGTATTTATTATTGTCTATTATTACTCTCAAACTTCTGTGTAATTTTTATCCATAAAGCCATTTTTTTTTTCACTCTTTCAAGCTCTTAATTTTTTTAACCTTCTGCAGATGATGAAGATTCAGGAGATTTTAAAGCTTTGAAGAGACTGTTTCAACGTGTGAGAGGAGTTCACTCTGTTGTTACTGGGGAGATAAAAAACGAGGGAATGAAAGGAGAAAGAAGGTGAAAAAAAATATTGAGCTCTGCTTTTTCTCTCATTCTCAACTCTTGTGCTCGGCTCCACGACCTCGTCCACTCGGTTTCTGCCAGAGTTTTATTTATAATCCCAGAAAACAACCGGTGAACTGCATCCACGAATAGTTCCGCGACGCATACTCAATGCACCCTGAGGTATTGAAGTTTAAATGTAGAAGATAACTTCAAGGAGTTATTACCGATATCTCCTCATTTTATGTTTGTGGTAAATTTCTGTGAACCGCGAATTGGATTCACATGGAAAAATATACCTTTTTTTGATTTTAAGAATTTTAGGAATATTGAATGACTCACAGATTTTCATAGTCGTGTATTTTGCCAAAATTTGGAAGTTTTTGCGAATGTTTACTGAAAACGTACGAAAATTCGTGGTTTTCTGATAAAACTTAAGAACAGAATATTTTTTCACGTCAATTTTATCAATGGTTTCTTAAAAATTTGTTAAAAAAATTGAAAAATGAAAAAATATTGCGATAACACCTCAAATGTGTCTCATTAATTCAACTCCATTAAAAAAAGTTGCCACAATCTGTTTTTCAGTCTGAATTAATTAAAGATCAATATCTATTGATTATCATTATCTATTGATTCTTGCGAAATTTCCTTCTCGATTTGCCTGAAGATTTTTTCAAATTCTTTCGCTAAGCGGGAGAGTGCGGCCGCGTGTGGTCTCGAAAAGAAAAAAATAAAACTTAAAAGCAAAAACGAAAATAATAATTCTCTGCTGTTCTGGTGGGTTCAACTCTCGAGACTTTCAAGTAGGGGGCAATGGAGAAAACAAGAGAAGTACACGAGGGAGAACCAGGGCGATCCGTGTAATTTGGCCGCAATTCGACGTACAACTCTCTATTGGTGGGTGAAAAAAATATTAGCAAAACAGAAATGAATTCCCCACCTCCGATCATTCCGTATTTTCAAATATTTTTTCTTCAAACCTCCCAACTACTCGTTATCTTCCTGTTTTTTAAGTGTTCGTTAGCAATTAATTAGCGTTAATGCGTGACTCAGGGGGGAGCAGATGTCTCGTCATTTATCTCATCAAAATGAATGGAAAAGGCATTTACAATGGAAGTACCAGCTTGTGTGAAAAATATCCTGAAATTTTCAGTTCCTAATTTTTCGAGAGCACCTTTTTACCGCTTCAAAAATTAATATTTCCCGTGCACCCCCAACAGTTCATCAACAAAAAAATATTCAGCTAATCTTTAATTAATTATTCCTCCAATCAATCACAAATAGTTAGAGTAATTGGATGCCACGATAGATGACAGATGATTTCATCTGAGAATTTGCATGCAATAAATAAAAATGTTCTTGCGAAAGTTCAAGAATTAAATGCCCAGTTGAACAGGAGGGAATTCCCACCTCATTCTGTCCCATCGCAGTCTAAACAAAATTTTTTCACTGTCCTCTTTCCCCTACCTCATCACCGCGAGTTTTTTCCCCACCCAAAACAGAGGAGCCATTGAGAAGACCATCGAATTCTCAGAACCCTCGCAAAATCTCTCACACATTGAAAAATCTTAAATGTATGTGCGTAAATGGACGCCACTGGTCCGACATCCGCAAGATTCCTGCATACCATTATATACAATCGACCAATACATTACTCCAAAAAGTGGAAAATCGCCAATATATACATTATATACTACATAGGTCCAGCAATAAATAATCAAATTTTACTTTTCATTAATTATTTATACTGTACCACCCCACCACACATTCAATTTTATTGACAATTATAATTATATGTAATAATATCATTGCATTATTATTATATAATTATAAATAAATTGAATAGGTCTCTCCGCAATAAATTGCTGATTCAGTAATAATTAATTCATTAATCACCAATTCATTAAATAAAGTGTGTCTAATTGTCTCTTGTAAAACTCTCCAGTTGTTTGTCAATCTTCATTTTCTTCATTATTACTCCACGATTTTGATTTCAGGTTTTTAAATTTAAGAAAAATGACAGCAACTTCAATTTCAAGTGATATTTTCAATTATGGTAATGTGGGGAAATTAGGAAAATTATTAATTGCACATCCGGCAACTATTGAGAATTCATAAAATAATTATTAGGATAAACTTGGAAATTCAAGGTATCATTGACTGGATGAGGTGAATTTCCTTGAATTTCTGAGGAAACCTAGAAATTCTAAGAACGATTTGATTCTAATTCAATTCAAATTCACAGCATGAAGATTCGTACGCCGCGGCTGTCTTAATTTGAATAAAATTCTCATACTATATTTCCAGAGGCTGTTACAAGAATTTTCAATTGGCACCTCACAAATTTTCTCAACTCAATTCAATAAACCACTGAAACTCAATTTAATTTCAACTCGTCAATGACTTTTTCCCTTCTCCCTTCTATTTCGGTTGCAGAATGGTACACCAGGAGAGATGCATTTTTTTCTAGAATCAATTTCCCGAGATTATCTCGCTACCGAAGAAAAATATCGACATTCACATGAATACCTTTTTTGTAGCTCTTACATTTCTCTACAAAAAATATATTAACAAAAATATCGGTATGTTCTCTCAATTCTGAGATATCGGTTGAAACCTGTTGAATATGCATCCACCAAAGTTTCTCACGTCTTAAATGATTTCGTCATCTCATCTGGTGTTTTTCTAGTCGCATCAACTTTTCTCCTGCTGATTGATATTCCCATCGATAGGAAGGACAGGCGATTTAATGATTTCCCAACGACATAATCCATCTCAAAGAGCCGAGAGAGGATGGACAGTCCAACAGCCAAAAAGTCAAGCTCTCGCCATCCGGCGTGAAGAATAAACTACAGACACTGCTGTTTGCCTGGAGTAACCCATAAAACTATGGGCAGCTGGTCTCTAATACCCATCACCATATCACACATTACGGTTCCTCGCATTTGTTTGGCTCGTGTCATCCTGCGTTGTACATATCTCCCGGTTTTCTCTCGTGTGTTGCTATGCGGCAACTCTTGACGTCACCCTGTCTCTATCTCAGACCCAAAGGGGCAATTGAATATTTGATAAAGTGTTCATCCAACGTTTCATTTTTATTCGACCACCCGTTTAGCCCTGTGACACGTCCACTGACAACTTAAAAACTCAAAGAAAAAAAATCAAATTTATTATCTAATCAACATTAATTTCTCGCTAAAGCCTCGCAACTAATTTTGCGTTTTTTTTACATTTTTCTGGCGAATCATCGATGGAATTGACCTGAAAGAATATAATATTCTTTCCTTTTTCCATAATTTAATTTAATTTAATCACAAAATTTTTTCCCCCCAAATTTTTTGATTGATTGATTCTTTTTAGTTTAGGAGAAACTCAGGAAAATATTCGTACCACTTTGAAACTTCTCGAGCCATTAAATAAACGCAAAAACGTCATATTTTTCCACGTGAATTCTGGAGGAGAGGGTGTTGGAACATCCTGAAGAGATGCCTTTGTCCCTGTGATTAATCAACGGTCTTCCAGTCCAGCGTGTAATAAGATAGCCGGGGTTATGGATTTCGGGATATTTTGTTACCACTTGGGGATTTTTGGGGAGAACGCGGGTAAAGGGATAGGTGGCACGCTACCCTTATGGTGGAGATCGTAAGCACCGGGATATTCTAGCTGGTGATACTGGATATCGTTGAGGAGACAATGGCAGGGGTTTTCGCAGATTTGCATGTTCGCGTAGACGATGTTATGGAAAAAACGAGGGAAAAAAATCTGATTGGGATCTGATTGGGATCTGACTAAGACATGAATCAATTTTTTTTTTAAATCGGTAAGGCCCAAATGGCCAAGAGACCAAATGTCTTCTTCACGTCATCGCGAGGTCGCGCGTCCTCAGCAGCTGTTGAGCACGCGCTCCCGCCTCTTGCCACTGGTGTCTACGATTTTCCAAGGATCTTTCCCCTTATTACATATTTTTGGGGTAGATGGCCGCCGGATGTGCATACACAGACTATTGAAAGGAGATGCAACGAGGCAAAGAGGTGGAGAAGAAGTGAAAAGAAGACGCACCGGTGGGTTCCTTAGGGTGCCACGTGTCTTGCCACCTGTCCCGGATAGCGTATCATTCGATTGACGATGACTGGGAAAATTTTTGAAATATTCCAGTTTTTCAAACAAAATTCACGTTTTTTCAAATTTTTTTCGAGGGAATTTGCGATCGGATTTACGCGATTTATTAAAAATAATATAGGGTAGTGTAATGCATACCCAAGAAATTCTAAAAAAAGAAATTTTAATTTCGTTATGTAAATTCTTTTTTTAATATTTCAGAATAAAATGGGTGCTTGATGAATTGGGCAAGATAATGAATGATAAATCACTCGAAAAATGTTAGGGACGAATTGTTGTTTTATTCGCACTTGAAAGTGTTTTACATCTGTTCTCAAATCAAATTTGTATGGAAATTAAATTAATCGGGTAACTCAGAAATAAATGGCACATTGTCGGACTAGTGTGTAAAATGAAAATTATTCGCTCACGCGAAATGAACATTTTTGGGCATTTCAATAAATGTAGGCTGGAGAATTGAGGTTTTTGCTTCGCTTTGCTCCAGAGATTGAGAGAATAATATTTTTAATTGCGGCAAGGATCTTAATCGTCGTTTACAGACTAATCGATTGATTTAAAGAGACCAACGATGTTTATTTTGTCATCTGTGAGTCTTCGATTTTCATTGATATCAGAAAATTCTAAATAAGTATTTATTGACTCATTTTGAGATTCCCTGGTTCCAGAATTGGCAGTGGATTACGCGGAATCGGGAGATTTAATCCTCTGCAAGATAATATCGAAATCATTCGAATAAAATCATCGAGATACCTCACGAAATGTCAGTTTTTTAATAACATTTCCGCAGTTTGTTGAATATCGTCCTACATTTTCTACTATTCATAAGACCAATATTAAAATGAGAACGATTAAAAAATCGAGAGTCACCTGCGAAAAAACTGTCATTCCTAGAGAATTTCACCTCATCCTCTTATTAATTTTAAATCAAAATCTGGGACTTGAATATCTCAAACTTTATTTTCAACGCAATGTCAGATAATTCAGGAGGAATTTTTCAATGCCATTGAATGGATAGCATTAATTAAATCGGCAAGACTAAGCAATGAAATAAATGAAATTAACAGAAAGAATTAAGAAAAAATCCATCGGTTTTAGTGGCATTAACGTATGTCAGTTTTTTATTTCGTCATGCAGAGATGACTGAGTTCACAAGAATGTAAACAAAGAAACACGTTTTCCCGCGCTTTTGATTCATGGAATCCCCGGCATATGTCTCGATAAACTCTTACCTTTTTGTCTGCTTTTTCGTATTTTTCCTTGTCTTCCGTAATTTCTTGGGTTTCACTGTCTTTTTCTCCACGACTGCATCATTCAACAGCCAATGAGTAAAATATTCCATGACAATAGCCTTTAATTATCACTCTGTGTCAACAACAACAAGAACTGATTAGTTGATTTGAAGAATTATTCATACAGGAATTAGCCGAACTGATGACTAGGACTGAATCGCCTTAATAGCTTATATTCTTTGAAATAAATCACTATTTACTGGGAATTAATCGACAATCACGTGTTTATTTTGGGGAATGGAGGGAAATGACAGGAGTTCCGAATCTCAAGGATGAAAACAAAGAATTTCTAAGAGATTACTAATTCCGCATTAAGGCGACATCTCGCGACAATTAAAATCATGAAAGATCGATTCGTATGCAATTTTTTTAACATTTCGCTATTTTTTCATACACGTGTGAAAATAATTGTTTAACAACCATGAGTAGTAATAAACAAATTCATAATTCTGATGGATCGAATCAATTTTGAAATCTGTATAAATGCAATTGAGTAATCACTTAATTTAGGATTTGGCGCTTAACGAGTGAATCCACATTTATAATTTGTAAACAATATAATTCACTTTCACCCCTCGATAATTAATTGCAAGTGCCCATGAACATAAACAAATGACAAACGGCTCCCCCTCCAGTCGGCAAGTGCTCTCTCGTCCGGCCGTGTAAATTTCCCGCCAAAATGAGGAAAGACGGTTTTTGGAGTTGCTGATAAACTATTTATTCTCAAGGAAAATTATTCATGCTTCAATTATTGAAGTTGTAAGAAGTCAACATGAAGTTCAGGTGCAAAATGACTGACAGCCTTGCTATGAGGGATTTCACGAGTGAGTTGGATTTATAACCTTCGAAATAATTGAAAAAAAAATTGGAGCAATAGTTTTTTTTTAGCTTTTTATAATTCAGAGCAATTCTGAATAATCACCCGAATTCAAATTTCCATTGTCAATAATCAATTATATTTTCTTCCACTAATTAAAGTTATTTCACACTCTGGATGAATATTTTTTTGATATTGCTTTTAAAAATCATGAAAAGTCGTCAATTTTTACGGTCACCTGTTGATAGTAATTTATTTATTTCAGATATTATCGGTGCAATAGCGAAAATGTCAAAATTCTGCGTTCTTCAACTCACCCCGACCGACGTCTGTTTCACAGTTTTCGATGAGAGACAACCAGTCGTGTGGGCAGAACTATCTAGAGATCATTTTTTCAGTGAGTACCTGGTGGAAGGCATATCCTCAGAGAATAAGATTTACCTGGAGTTCGATGCTGTCATGCTGTCGAAATCGATGACCTCCCTGAAGCAAACTGCCACGAGTGTGAAGATCAAGTTGACAAATAAGCAACAGCCGTGTTTAACGCTGGAGATTGAGTTACCCTCAGCAAGTTCTGATTCCTGGCAGTGTGTCCATGATGTCCCCATCAAGATGGTGGCAAGAAAAGAATGGCCTAGTTATAATCCACCAGATATACCCACTTTTCACGTAATGTTACATTTATTATTTCGATATTTTTCCTATCCTCATGGTGGCGAGTCATTGTAAAACAATTTAATATAATTTCTATTCTTCATCTTCTCTTTAAAATCTCGTGCCTTTGGCTTCGGTAAATGTTAAGAATTTGTGCCAAAATATCATGGACTACAAAAAAAATTAACATTTTGTTAAAAACAAATGAGATAGTTAAAAAAAAATTATAAATGAAATTTATCCTCCAGATCGATTATCTCGATTATCGATTCTATAACTTTAGGAGAATATTGATTGTTTCAGATATCATTAGCTCTCCCTCAATTGAAGCACCTGAAGAACGTAGCAGAGAAGATGAAGAACTTGAGCCCTATGCTGTCGTTGTACGCCAGTAATGATGGGATGTTGATTCTAAAAATCGAGACAGAGTCTGCATGTGTTTCCACCCACTTCCCTGGTCTCTACGTTTACAATGAGATTGAGATAGAGGAGGAAAGGATCTCAGTGACCGTTGATGTGAAAAAATTCATAATGTTCCTCGCGTGGGAATCTGTTCATCCAGAAACCGTGAAGTGCAGTATTCGTCAAGATACACTGGTGTATCTACACTTGAATCTCAATGATAATTTCAAGATTCACTATTTTTTACCCGCTACTGTATTATAAACTGTGCATCCTCACAGATAGATATTTAAGACTTATTTATAATTTTGTAAAGAAAAATTTTCAATATGGAATTGTCTCAATGTAAAAGGATATATGAATTGATTCGATTCATTTAGAAATTCAGTTTTGAATAAATGACTTGAAAAGTTTCAGACGTTTCATACAAATTATTTTTCGATATTGTCGCAACGAAATTGCGCATATTTTTTTTAATCTACAAATTTATTTAATAGGGTTAATGAAACAATGATTTCTTGAAAAGTTTATTACGATTAATTCCTGAAAATCCCACCTAAATCGGAGTATCAACAATAACAACTTAATTGTAAGCAAGATTGAAGCTCCTCTCGTTCTCCTTTCTGAAGTTCTGATGCATCTGATCAATCTGCTGTATCTTCTGTCCCAGTATTTCCGTTCTCTGATCCAACCACTGGAGACTATTCATATGAGCGTTAAGAATTTTTCCAATCTGTACAATTGGGTCACTAGAATCCTGTGCCCGATTGGCCTCATTCAGATGCTCGATGATCTCCTTCAAATCCTCAGACATCTGCTTCAACTGTGTATCTAGATTCTCCGCGAGATTGTAAGTGTACTCTCTCTCTGGATCTGACACCGATATGGATGCCATTTCCTTCTCGAGAGGAACAAGACAATCCTGGAGTTCTTTCTGTTGACCAACGACGTAATCCAACTCCTGCTCCAACTGCAGCTGCTCTGTTTTCACTCTTTCTATTTCTTCGTTCAGAGTTACGATCTTTTCACCATTGGCAATGAGGAGTTTGTCCCAAGAGTTGACTTGAGTTGCCTGATTGACGAATGATTTTTCCTGCTCCTCGAGCTCGAGGGTCCATTTGTTAATTGCTTCCTCAAGCTGGCAGAAATTCATTCCACCAGTTGCTGCAGCACCTGTTGACGACGTTACCGTTGTAATGCTCCCCAAGGATACTTGCTGTGTGCTCGTGCTTGTCACTGCAGCAGTGCTTGTAGGTGCAGTGGTCTTTCCCAAGGAGAAACTTGTAGCCAACGTGGGAGCAGTGCTACTTAGGCTAAACCCAGTGCTAGCAGTCGATGTAATCCCTGGAAGGCTGAATCCAAGTGAAGAAGTCGTGGCAGGAGCTACAGTGCCAAGAGAGAAAGGTGTCGAAGCAGCTGGAGCACTTGTGGTAGTTGTGAGAGCGAATGCAGGAGCTGCACTAGATGCTGGAGTTACTCGGGTGAGCCCAGGGGTTGCTGGAGTTGCTGGAGTCGCTGCAGGAGTCGAGGCTGCAAGGCCAAAGGTAAGTCCACCTGTTGCTGGTGTACTTCCACCTAGAGTGAACCCTGTGGTTGCTGGAGTTGATGTCGCAGGTGTTCCAAATGTCAGGGGCTGAGCAGTGCCTGCTATGCTTGCTGCAGGAGTCCCCAGGGTAAACTTCGTGGTGGCTGGAGTTGGCGTACTTTTAGGAACTGGAGAATACAAATTGGAAAACTCGATAGACTCGGGCTGAAGTAAAAACATTCGAGAGAAAAATGGTTTTTCAGATATTTTGACTCACCAAAGGACAGTCCAGTGTTTGGAGTTGATGTGCCACCGAAATTGAAACCGGACGCTGGAGCAGCTGGTGTACCAGTGAAAGCTGCTGGAGTTGCTCCAAAAGCTGGGGCTGGAGTATTAGTTAAACCAGTGGGGAAAATTCCCCCAGGTTTTGCTTGAGGTTGTGCTCCTGGTAGGGAGAAGGTCGTTGGAAGAGTTTTATTGGCATCTCCACCTCCAGTCATACCTGCCGTGAAACCTGAAGGTCAAATCAAATAGACGAATTCCATTCATTATTAACTTGTCTAAATTCTTTCCAAAAATTACAGACACTAAACTGGTGTTTACCTGTGGTTGCTGCTCCTGGAGTAGCTGATTGAGTGGTTGCAGGATTGAAGAAATTCATTTTTCGGCTTTACCGGTTTCTTAACCTCAAAAAAACATCACTCTAAACATCACTTAATAAAAATTTACTCGCTACAATTTTTGGCGAGTGAGTCGTCCGCAGTACTCGAATATAATCGGTCAATAGTGCTCAGGGAATTGACTAACGTAATCGATGAATCGGCGATATTTCGTTTTGGATTATACGTCGCGCTTTTTTCAACGTTTATATATATTTTTTGAGATCCCTGTCGTTTTGTTGAAATTTCTCGAAAACTTGCCTTAGTTCCGTAGCCGCCGCTGAGGAATTTTCCGGTTGAAACGCTGCCATTGGCGTTAGCAATATCCCCCAAAGAGAATTGACTAAAGTAGAGGCTCAGTTCTGGGGGTTTGAGTGACCCCAGCGGCATCGTAGTACTGCACCCCTAGAGAGGGCGGGCGCCACACGCTATGTTGGGGTGTCCATCAAGTCCACGGGGTGATTTTATTTTTTGCGGGATGAATGCTGTTCGTTTTTTATTTGTTTAACTGAAATTTAGCCGACTGTAGAACGAGCGGAAGGGGGAAGCCACATCTTGTGGAATTTCAATGAAAAAAATTATTCAATGCATTGAAGATATACCACTAATGAAATTATATTTCCAGAATGAGCGCGTTGCCTTAATGGTAACGTGCTTGCCTTCCACGCCGACGGCCCGGGTTCGATCCCGCCGTCAATCATTTTTTTTATTTTTAATAATTTCGATTTTATCTTTTTTTAATTGGTTAATCAATCTAAATATCGTTTAAACACTGAATTTTTGAAAAGCGGAAAGATATCCTGTGAAAACGACAAATTAACAAATTTTTAAAACGATTCTTTTGCAAAATATATACACCTAATGAAATTATATTATTGCAATGGTGCGTTATCCTAGCGGTAACGTGCTTGCCTATCACGCCGACGGCCCGGGTTCGATCCCGCCGTCAATCATTTTTTTTTTAAATAATTGCAATTTTTTCTTTTGTAACTGGCTAATAAATCGAATTAATGGTTAAAAACTGAATAGCTCCTCGATTGTCATGTTCCCCT
>NW_011887784.1:775062-858049 GCF_000806365.1 Fopius arisanus
CTCCTGATACTTTGACAAAAATTTCGAATTTTTCACCTTCAGTGAAAATTTCAGTGAATAGCTCTTCGGTTGTCATGTGCTCCTGATACTTTGACAAAAATTTCGAATTTTTCACTTCCAGTGAAAATTTCAGTGAAGAGCTCCTCGATTGTTAAATTCCCATGATACTTTTTCAAAAATTTAGAATTTTTCACTTTCAGTGAAAATTTCAGTGAATAGCTCCTCGATTGTCATGTTACCCTGATACTTTTTCACAAATTTCGAATTTTTTACTTTCAGTGAAAATTTCAGTGAATAGCTCCTCGATGTTCATGTTACCCTGATACTTTTTCAAAAATTTTGAATTTGTCAATTGCAGCGAATACCTACCTAAAGATAAAATTAGAATTATTTTGAAAAAAAAAATGAATGACGGCGGGATCGAACCCGAGCCGTTGGCGTGGTAGGCAAGCACGTTACCATTTAGACAACGCATTAATTCTGAAATTATAATTTCATTAGTGGTATATCTTCAATATATTGAATAATTTTTTTCATTGAAATTCCACAAGATGTGGTTTCCCCCTTCCGCACGTTCTACAGTCGACTCAATTTCAGTTAAATAAATAAAAAACAAAAAGTATTCATACCGCAGAAAATAAAATTCACCCCGTCGACTTGAGACACCCCAGCATTGCAATAAAAACTTGGTTAATAAAAAAAAACACCCCAGGATTGCGTGTGGCGCCCTCCCTCTCTTGGGATGCAGTACTACGATGCCGCTGGGGTCACTCAAACCCCCAGAACTAAGCCTCTACTTAGTCAATCCTCCTTGGTACAACCGGTGAAATAATTGAATAGAATAATTTGGAATCCGCAACGGTAATAATAACATATCAATTTTGAATAATTATCCAAATTTTGCATAAAACTTTTGTAATAATCGTTTTGAATAGAAATAATAAAATCCCATTCGAATGACAGTTTTAATTCGCGAATGCAAATCACCGAAGAAGAATAATTAATCGTTAACCCATCAATAATCTGGGATTTCTGTGGAATACTTCTGCAAAGCTTGAACTCCGTAATTTTCCCCGTGATTAATCAATTAAAAAAAAAAGACATGTTAAGGACTCATTGAACATTAAAACAACACAATGAATTAATGAATTTCTGTTTAATCAAATTGTTTTTTCCTGTAGAATCCACAAATAAAAGACGCGGACTATTTACATACACTTGTAGAGGATGACGATGCTCCAAGATAATTAACCACCCCTAAACCACGGAATTCCTCAATGGAGCTTTGCAAAACCTCTCTGGGATGCTTAACCCGGTTACGAAGACTCCAAAACCCATTATTCTCCCAAACCCGTGACCAGCGAACTCAAGTGAACGAGCACCACCCTGACCTTGAGAATCACCCAAGAATCGACACCAAGACGATAAAAAAATTAGAGAGGCTGTCCCTAGTGGATTTCGGTAATGAAGCAGGAATAAAACGCCTGGAGGCCGCAATAAAATTCGCGGAAAAGCTGAAGAACTTTCCAATAGACGACTCCGTCGAGCCACTGTACTGCATCCTAGAAAAGGAGAGTCTTCGACTACGAGAGGATAAAGTGACCGAAGGCAACTGCAGGGAGAAAGTCCTTAAGAACGCGATAGTAACTGAGGACGAGTACTTCGTGGCACCTCCGGGGAATATCCCCCTCGAGCAATGACCTTAGAGAAAATCCTAGAGGACGTGGGGAGTGCATTTCTAAAGCTGGAGAGGGGTTTCCTCTTCGGTCCCCAGGGGCGATTGCTGCGGAGAAACGTCGAGGAGTTGTGGTACAGGTATTGCGTTGTTATGCCTCCATATAATGTCTTCCTGTCAGCTATTGACGGAATGTCGGAGACCCTGGGGACTCTGCAGAGGGTAGGAGCTGGAGAAAAACCCTTTGGCATTGCCGCCCTGGAGGAGTCCAAGTCCTGCTGGAACGGCGAGACTCTCTCGGAGGCCTACAAATTGCCTCACAGAGTTGGTAGAGTCACTGTGGTGGCTTCAGCAGCCGAGGGGAAAGACCTCTTCCACAGGAAGCAAAGGGAGAGGAAGGTCTGGTGGAGAAAGTTCTCCAGGGAACCCAAGAGGTTTCAATTCGCCGAGGCCAAGAGGAGCACCAAGAACAAAGAGATCATCGATATCGAGGCTCACTTCAGCTTTGGAAAGCTTCTCGTGGAGAGTATCAGCCATCAGCAGGATGTCAAACGAATTTTTAAAGATCAGAATGTGTCAGATAAGTCTCTGGAGAACGTCCACATCGTTGAACACACTGCATCCTTGGACTGGGGTTCTCTGGCGTTCCTCTGTGATGCCTACACCCCCAGAGGCATCTCAGGCACCTGCCAGGTTAAGCTCCACCCCAAATTCTCTCCCTACAAAGTCGGTTTCCACGTATGTGAGAACGTGGATTCAAAGTCTCTGGAAAAATCTCGTCTCCTTCTTTATTTGAATAATCTCGTCAAGGCTGAGGGTATCGAGACTGTCGTGACGACGAGTAAAATTGGCATGGAGTCTCTCCAGGTGCCCCTCGTCGTTCATGTCGACGAGACGACTCTGCAGAATGGCATCGTCAAGGTCTGGAGTCAACTCACTACTCTCCACGAGTCTGTACACATCACAGATCTCACCAAATACGTCTCCTCCCGGTGCAACTAATCAGGACACAGTTGTTGTAGTCATTATTTTAATTAATTACTTTCAATAAAAATAGAACAACTTAAACATTACAGGCAGACAGAAATGTTTATCAGGTTTTCAATTACTCCGTAATCATTATTTTTATTTAATTATCTCTACTATTGCAGAGAGGAGGGAAATCAAGACCTTCGATTTTTCATTTTTCATTATGCATCAAATTTTATTTAGTCGTAATTTTCGTCAATTTATGGTGAATATCTCGACATCAGAATGAGATAGCAAAATCTTCGCTTGACCTTTTTCAGCGAAAAAAAGAAAATCTACAAAAAAAACTATCACACAAATTTTTCTAACCCGCTCCAATTCCAAGATATTCACCAAGAAATCCGATAACTTCATGGTATCATTTAGATCTCTAATTTACTAGTCTTTCCTGCTGACTCGACGATCTCATTTCATTCGGAAATAAAAAAAAAAACTAAATCGAAAGTGTTCGCTTCCCCGTACTCTCCGATTATCCCGCGAAGAGCTAGATTAACGCCATCCACGTGATTGACACTGTATGTGCACCTTTGTAACATGGTAAAAAATTTTTGAATGAAATTGCTCATTTCCCACCGCCGCAGACACTCACCAGTCTCTGAATTATGTACAAGAGGTTGGAGGGAGAGAGGAGAACAGAGAAAAAGTCTGATGATACGTGAAAAATTGAAGGGAATTTGGGTGTGATGAGCACATGGATCAAAGGCATGTGATGGCATGTGATGGCATGGGATGGCATGTGATGAGGTGACATGGATCAAAGGGGTCATTATGAATTATTTTATTCCACTCCAATCATGTCCATCTGCCTCATCCTTCCTCGTCTAGATGAAAACTTGTGCGAATTTTTCGTTATTATTGTCAGACTGATATCGAGAGGATTCCCCTCTCTCCCTCGATGGTCTCAACGGCGTGCCAGGTCAGCAGTAGCAATGCATCCAATTATCGATTTTATCGAGATTGATTGACAAAATAAATGTAATTAATGTTTTATGTTCAATTCACTCAGAGTGGCTAAGCTGGTAACTGAAGTTTCTTGCCCTTGAGTACTTTGGTAATGTAGAGATAGAAAAAGTCGCAGTAGAGAACAGTCTGCACAACTCCAGCGACGATGGCGATGAGGTCGTAGTGATCCTCAGCATAATAACGGTAGACCCAATTCAGAAGGTACAGGCCACGGTAGGATCCCAAGGCGAATAGGTAGTGGCTTGTAATACTCTCGGCTTCACCAGTCTTCGATACCAGGAATAGTTGGGGTAAAATTGCCACTGACTCCAGGTAAATACTGAAAGTCCACAGAATCTCCAGGGGGGAAAACTCGTGGTTAATCAACAGAGCCAAAACCAGTGCCGGAGCTATCAGAAATTCAATCCTGAAATGGAAAGAATTCATTCAATGTCGATTTTCAGAGGGAAAATAATTCTGTAATCGAGTGGTGAAGGGGAATAAATTCATGTAGATTGATTGAATTGATTGAAAATTCCTGTGAAAAATATGGGAGTGCTGGTGCATCCACGAAAATCTCTACCTGTACCTGTATCAGTACCAACAAAAATAAAAAGCCAGACTTACCGGAACGAGTCGTGATTGTGATCGTAGGTTGCCTTGAATTTGACATACATAAAGAAGATAGTCGCCAATGAGGCACTAATGAAGACAAACTTCATAATCGTGTTGTAGGCAGAGATGTACGTATTGAGGAGATCGAGGTACCTCGCTATGTAGACGATGGCGAAAAGTATTTGAGATTTTCCGCTTATACCTTGAAGGAAAAATCAAAATACACAATTGGGCATCAAGTTATCAATAGGCAATTACCGAATTCCGTCTTATAATGATATTTGGAAGGCAGAATTCCAAAATTTACTTACCGGCACAACTCCTGGTAGTCCATATTTTAAGCAGTAAAACGATGATCGCTAGGAGATGCGATAAATCACCGAGCAATCGGAATATGTTCATCTCGTAATTCTGTTGATTCTCGTTGCAGTTAGTCCAGGGATAATTGCTGGGCTTTTTTGTGGTTAAAACACGGGGGATGGACAAGAGGTGGTCTCACTCACAACCGCACAAATCGACAGCCACGGCACATAAATATGACGTGGCTTTGGGAACTGTGCTTGCTCAAAAGCATTCGGCAGATGGCCGACTGATCCACGAATCCAAACAGGAGACGATGTTTTTTGACTGGTTTATACCTATTCTTATTTTTAATCGTCAATATTTTTATTTCCTCCCCATGACTCTTTCACCGAATTATCAGCTTTTAAAACTTGTCACATTATTTTATGCTAATTTTATTCATTACTTAATTTCTGCCGATATTCTTTTGAAGTATGCCCGCCAATTTTTTCTATTGTATATAATAATTAATTGTTTTTTTAATGATTCTTATGGGATTATTTTAACATTTTTATTACAGCTTGCTCGATTTTTTTCCAGACAATTTGACTGTATTTTTATTTGTAATTATAGAGTAGATTGTTATTACACTTTTATCATTTTCAAAACTCACCAATTATAATAATATTTCTGCTTGAATTCCGAACTACAGTAATTCTCAAGTCATCACTGTCAATAGCTTATTTACAATTCAAAACCCTTGAATAAATTTCACTGCGTCAAACTTCCGTTACTCGATTTGAAATATCGGCCGGAGCCCGCCGCGCAGCGGCCATCTTGTCCATAGCCAGCGCGCGTTCCGTTCGAACATCCGAGCTGGGCTCAAACCAAAAAATCCGTCAAACTCCTAAAACGCCACTAAAAACAATTATTCAACAACCAGAAAGAATGAACGAGAAAAACCTTGTGAAAATAAGTCCCACCAATATGGGGAGCATAATTATCCACGCCTGGGCCGCCTCTCAGGAGAGATCTCCCATGATCCAATGTAAGTCGGCGCGAATGTCATTCCCTGGATTCTACGCGGTATTCCACTCTGAACTCCAAAATAAAACCCGGTAAATCAATAAAAAAACAAATCCCCATTGCCTACACGTGACATGTACTCGTGGCATGATCTGTAAAAAGTGGGTGTTGATAAGTGGGTGGTGGGGGGCAATCCCCTTGTGAAGAGTGAGAGGTCTGGTGAAATGAGGAGGAAGGGGCGAGGCCAGAGGCAGTTGGGTGGTTGGGTCACTCGGTTCTCCTCGGTAAACTCAATTCAACTGAGTGTTGGTGGCGTTCTCTGGCACTTATTGCTGTGCATTGCAGTGTTATGCTTGGGTACAGGGTACAGGTACATGTTTTTCCGTGTGAAGTTAACAGTGTGCAGTGGTAGTTGGTGTCGAGTGATCTCAGGTGGATGGTGCTGGTAACCAGGAGGAGGAAGAATCACCAGGAGTCGATGATTCATGACAATCGAGATTAGGAGTGTCGTTGAATCACTGAAAATCACTTGAAATCACTCCGTCACGGATCACTGGAGAGGGAGTGATTCTCTGGTGCACCAGCCTCTTATTAGTCCCGATGTGATCTGGCCACATCTCAGAATTATGTAGACGATCACCCCCCCAAATTAGCGACACCATGACACAATATCCAGCCGTTGGTGTGTTATAAATATACGGATAGGCGTTTGTACGGATTATTGGACTTGTTGGGACTGGATTTGTGAGATATCAGAGTCACTGGGTGTCTTTGAGTATTTCGTTTTGGTGTTTGGGGTCAGTTGTTGGGTGTCTGGGAGCAGTGGATGCGGGAGGGGATGTGATTTTTAACGGGTGGAGCTGGGGAAAAGGTGAAGGAGTGGTTGGGGAACATGGGAATATGGGTTTGAGGATATACGAGATGAAATGGTACTTGTGGGTGGGCTGGTGGTATCAGACCATCTCTTGGGCCAGTGGATTTCCTGTTGCCTCACTTGATTCGTCAGGTAGGTCAGGGTTTGTAGTTTTGGAGTGTTGTGGGCATTTATTTTGGTGATTTTGGATTTTAGTTATCAGGGGTGAGCCGTGGCAGCAGAGGTTACGGTGGGCTGTTGGGGCTCTTGCAGCTGCTGTTCTCGTTATCGTCTGCGTTTTCAGTTGTCTCTGCTGCAGGCGACAGCGACGAGCCTCCAAGGGCTTCCAGGTGTGTTTTACTAGTTTGGATTTTTAGGGGGGCTCAGCGCGATTTTTTTCTTCATGCCCATTTTACATGCGGCTTTCCTCGGTATTTCTCTGGTTTCTATTATTCAAATGCTGTATATTTGCTTTCGATTATAGAATTCTGGAGCTGAAAATACACAGGTAACGATCTGTAGGAAATTTGGATGTAGAGTTTGTAGAATTACGGGAGGAATTCTTTTTTCGTGCCGTAGAACATGTCGTAGAATCAATTCGTATTTAGAGTTCGAATATATATGAAATATATATTTTATTGATATATTTTATATATAGCTCTTTAATACGAAGTAGGTTTTGTAGAGATGGGGGAACCAATTAATTTTTGAGAGCAGTAAAACCAATCAATTCACGTTTTTAAGAAATGATTTCAATTAATTTGTCAATGAAATTACTTTACAAAATTCTTCAATAATTTCTGGATTTCGATGAATATGGAAATTACACTTGGAATTATATTTACTATTACTTTCAAACTCGTTTTGAATTTCCTTCTCGACTTTCAATTCAGCCAATTTAAATCACTTGGTTTCCCCTGTCACTAAATTATGAATTCCGAAAACACGTATCTCTAATCTCGCGAAATCTTCCAGGAATTCAAGGATGGCTCAGGCCTGTCAAAGGACGCGATCCTCTCCGGAGGGCTCTCGACGTTGGAGCTGGAGGTGCCTCGATCGACCTCAAATAATCGTGTAGAATTCGAGCCTCTGCCAGTGGAGCGTTTCGTCCAGGAACCGCGTCCACCTGGAAAACCAAAGCCACCCTCGCCGTCGCTCTTCGACCGAGAATTCGATAACGACGAAAACGGCGAGAATCCTAACCGTGAGTGGTTCTCGAAGGAGCTGCACATCCCCCGAGAGCGTTTGAAGTACCTCCGAGAGATCGGGAGAGGATGGTTCGGTAAAGTTGTGGAGGGTACGCAGGATCTGAATGACTCGGGAACCCGGGGGATCGTTGTGCGAATCCTAACGGAGGAGGCGACAGCCAGCGAGAAGGCGTGGTTTCTGGGTGAAGCACTGCCATACCTGAAGCTTCGACACAGAAATCTCCTCGAGTTGTTGGGCACTTGTCTGGAGACAGATCCCTATCTGCTGCTCTTCGAGTCATGTCCCACAGGGGACCTTAAGTCCTTTCTGCGAGCGAATCAGAGGTCTGAGGCCCTCACCACTGAGAAAATTCCCTTAAAGATGTCTCTGGATATTTCTTCAGCTCTTGGACACATGCACAGCCACGGTTTCGCCCACACAGATCTGTCTGCCAGGAACTGCCTAGTCTCTCCCACTCTCTCAATAAAATTAGGGGACTACGGCATTGGAGTGGAGAAGTACCCGGAGGACTACTACGTCGTGGGGGACAGAGCCCTCCCGATCAGGTGGTCAGCCCCTGAGAGTCTAGTGTGCACAGACACGACTATCGAGACTCGAGCGATAACTCCAAGGGCCAATCTCTGGAGCTTTGCCATTCTTCTCTACGAGATCGCCTCCTGGGGGAAGAGACCCTACGACTCTCTGGGGGACGAGCAAGTCATCGAGATGATCCTCTCATTAACGTTCGAGTCTCACCTGAAGCTCGAGGAATTATCCAGCTCTAAGAATCTCGTGGAGGCCCTAAAATCTTGTTGGAAAATAAATCCCAATGACAGACTTGATCTCGAGGATGTGATTGAGACCCTCCGGGGGAAGGAGTTGGATTTCGATGAACGTTGGCAGACCCTGAGGCCAAACACCAAAGAGAAGAGTGTGAGTCTGAAGGAGTTGAGAGCAAGTATGGATTCGGATTTGTGGCAGGGATTGCCTGAGGAGAAGCCCTCGACGACTCCCCAGGCTCGTTTCAGACTGGGACCAGAGGAGCCTTTGAAGCACGAATTGAGGACGCAGATGAGCCAGGAGTCCGGGTCTGAAACCGAGGAGGAGAGTTGGAGAGGGCGAGTGGAGCGCGGGGCCTACACTGAGAAAGTCAAGCAGAAGTCTAAGTCGATAGCTGATTTGATGGTTCTAGTGCACATAGACGATGACTCCGAGGCCGAGTGGTCTCTGGGGCAGGTGGCTGACAGACCAAGGAAGAAGGTTAATTCCTCTGGGAGTGTTGGGGACCTACCCTCAGTGATTGCTGATGAGTTCGACGAGGCTTTGAGGAAACTTCGAGATAATATTAGTTCAAACAACCCAGAGAGGGATCTAGGAGGTGAGGAGGTAATTGAGGTGACGATCGAGCCCATCCCCAGAGCCATACGCGAATTCAGCTCGACGCCGAAGTCCTCCAGGACACCTGAGCCTTGCGAAACCGATACCAAGGATTTCGTGGACGTCGAGCTCTGGAAGAACGCCCTAGAGTTCGAGCTGGAGCGGAAAAATCCGGGATTCGAGTCGATAAATTTTGAGGAGATAATCCAATCAGATAAAGTGGAAACAGTTCCTGACCTGATGGAGACATCATCAGCTCCAGATACCCCTCAATCCAGGGGTGAGATATCAGTGGACAATGAGGACTTCTCCGAGGACTCACCGGAGGACAGGAGAAAACCCAACCACGAAGAAGAGGATGAGAGAAAGCACTTGAGCACTCCCGACGACGAAAGGAGCTCGGACAGCGGTTTCAGGGACAAAGAGTCCTGCGAGGAGGAGGAGAACAACGTTCTATTTAACTCTGGAATTTCCCATTCAAACACTGAAGAAGAACAACTCAAGATTCTTTATGAATTGGATACAATTTTAGATGCTGAGTATTGTGGAAGTTATGAGGAGGAGAGGCCTTCCAATACATTGAAAATCAGTCACGAAGATGAGAGCACAGAGAGCATCAGCCAACCCACTGAAGTCTTAGATCTCGAAAAGGAGAGGATCAATGGGACTGTAGATAATGTAATTACTGTAGATAAAGACCTAGAGAATTGTACAAATAATATTAAACACGAGCCCAGTGGATCGAACCTGTCGAGATACAGTGAGCATGATGATCACGATGCTGAGGACGACGACAGCTCGACTATGTCCCTGAGAAGTGACAACTCGTACGTTTCGTTTAATCTCGATGAGGAGTTTGTCGCTGCCATTAGGAATGAGTTGAGGGAAAAGCTGCCAAGGGCCCAGTTGGCTGTGGTGGAGTCACAGGAGTTGAGAGACGACGAGGAACCGTCTGTGAACAGTGTCCACGAGGAAGAGGCCTCATGGGGGCCTAATGAGGAGGGCTCAGGCCCTGGAAATATTGATATTGCTATTAGGTACAATGTTTATGGGACTCCCTTGAGTCCCATCCTCGAGGAAAGGGAGAGTGCTGTGACGTCTGAGTCGTTGGCATCGAGGGAGGACTCGAGGGAGGTCTCAGAGGGCTCCAGGTTCTCTCTGTCGGAAGATGTTATCGTCGTGGACACCAGGACAAATCGAGTTGTTCTTGTTGAGGGTAATGGAAAAAATATTGAGGAGGATAGGGATACGTGTGCAGATATTTCGGATGATGAGAGTGGTGAGGGAAATGTTAGGGCTCAAGTGAAGGGGAAGACAGGTGGGGCTCCACTGCCAAGTCCTGAGGAGGAGTCCAAGTGGCAGGCCCAGTTTCCTATTCCTCTTCAACTGCAGGATGATCTCATGTCCACGAGTTTCAGCACTGAACACGAGTGGGACAGCCAGGATGAGGATGAGGAGGCTGGGGGAGAGGAGAGCCGAGGGGCTGAGGTGGAGGATGGGAACAGCTCTAGCTCCGGGGAGTTCGTTTGGAAGAGGTACAATGAGGAGAGCTGCAGGGAGGAGGTCACACCGACCAGTCAGAAAATCGACGAGGAGGATGACGATGAGGAGAACTGCAGGGAGGCGGTCACACCGACCAGTCAGAAAATCGATGATGAAGATGACGATGAGGAGGAGGAATTCACACCCTCAGCTTGGGATGCTACACTGGCTCCTCATAGATCTGCACTCAGATCACCCGAGAAGAACGTCAAGAGTGGGGTGAGTTTCCTGGGTGAGGGGGGCATCATGGATGAGGGAGGTATTACGTAAGTCTCAGGAGTTTTGTGTTTTTTCTTGCTCCCAGGATGAACTGGTAAATTATGGATTACATTTTGATGTTGGAATGCTTGTGTTGGGCTTTTAATACTCTTTTGCACACGTTCACATCACAGATTCTGGGGGCTGCGGGATATACAAGCACTTGGATTTTTCGCTTAAAAATTTCGTTGCCAGATATTTTTTATCATTTCGGATGTCATTCTTTTTTTAAAGTTCAATTTTGAAGAGAGATGCCGAAAAAATTGAAAAATTCATTTTTTGAATATTAGAATATTTTTTCAAACATCAGGCAAAAAATTTTTATTGCTCAACAGCTTCCTGGAAATAAAATTTTATGAAATAAAAATAATTCGAAGAATTTGATAAATACAGTATTTTCTGTGAATCAAATTTAATTACAGTATCAGACACGAGGTTGATGAAACTGATATGATAACTTGAATATCCTCAAGCCCTAAATTATTATCTGCACTTCTGGAGGTCTAAATAAGATTCTCCACTCTCAAAAAATTCTTCAAAAAAGCGAACGTCAATTTTCTGTGGAAGATGTTCAAAATAATCGAAATTATGCATAAGGCTACCGAGAGCTGAATAATTTGAATGATTATTCATAGAAAGCGAATGTCGAAAAAAAAACTTGCAAAATGTGACTTGAATGACGCTGAAACCGAAAAAAAAATTTTTTCAAATTCCCATACTGCAATTGCAAAAGGTACTCGGCTGAGTATTTGCCTGACAATCCAGATGAAAAATAACCGTTCGAATGCTTGCAGGATCAGAAGAAGAACGTGTGGTTCAAGAAGCAGAGATACCACTGTGTGTACGAGTACCCGAAGGAGACACAGTCGTCGGATTTTCCGAGTCCAGCAGCAACGACATGGGAGCCAACGTCGTACGTCGACTGGGAAGAGATGATGGACGAGCCCCGTCTGGACGTCTACCCCCTGGACTACGATGATTCGAATCACCTGGGTGACGACGAGTTCTTCGTGAGCAGTGGTAATAGACCCTTCCAATTTCAAGCTGGGGATGGGAAATACGTGAGTCAATTTTTCCCAGGGGCGAACGTCGGCACAATCGACGACGACGTCACAGCACCCAGTGACAATCACCAAGTGCAGCTCGGAGAGCTACGACACACTCGTGACAAATTGAAGCTCAATCTCCCCATCACCCAGGAGAATCACTCGGTGCCTCAGGTGTTCAACAACGAGTGCGACGAGGAACCAACAAACGACGAGAGAACTGAGCGCAAGGAGAACAGCTCTGAGTCATCTCTCTCCAAGGACGAGCAGTCGATTAGATCAATTCTTAGATCTCCAGAGTTGTCCCCCGATGAGAGGAAAACAGAGGACGAGAGTGCAGACGAGGTCAGCGAGCTCGAGCCCTCCAAGACTGATAACACGAGCCATCCTAAATCTTCCGGGCGGCCCCTTGTCATCTCCAGTGGAGGAGACACTGAAATAACAGGTGGTGAACGTCAGAAGTCTCAAGGCAATGATCAAGAAAATGGCACTCCCAAGGATGAAGGAGTAGTTCAACCCTCCAACATCGAAAATGTCATAGAGACACGCAGTGAGATTGAAGAAACAGAGAAAAATGGTAATCCGGCCTGAAACGTCCATGTCATAATTACATTTTAGAGTTCAACCGTCCGAGGAGGGAAGATTGCACTGTTGATAAATTTCCAGAGATAAACTCAAGGCCTTCTGTGAGAATTTTATAGAAAATTGTCGCATTTTTTGAGGATTATTTTAGCAGGGAAGTGGGTCAGTGAGAGCAGTCGAATTTGAATGTTTTTGAAAATTACGTTTTAGAGAAAGAATTAGTGAATGAGAAAAATTAGATGGAAGTATTAAAAGACTTTTTTTCATGGGAGTTTAATTGGCTCAGGAAAAAGTATTTTGACTTTTCCATCGTGAACAGGGAGAGAGTTTTCAGAATCAATCGATAATGATTCGATAATCGATTATGATAAAATATGAGAGGACAATTTTTTATAGAATTCTGACAGAAAATCAGTAGCATTTTTCGAAGGAAGCGGTAGGTTTTTCGAAATTTTATCATAATTTCGGTAATTTCGAAAAGAGAAAGTGGCATAAGTCAAAAATAAGATTAACACGTATGGAAAAATTCGACGTAACAATTCCCTTGGAATTCTATTATTTTTCTTTCAGATTTGTGACAAAAAGAAATCGACAAGTTTTTGTTGCCATCGATTCTGATGAAATTTTTAGGTGAAAAATTCTCGAGTACGATTTTCTCCGGAATTTTTTCATACGTGAAGACAAAACCTTTTAGAGAGCTCAATTGGCCAAGTCCGTCCGCAGATGAACTCCTTCACAAAGAGAAAAAGAAAAATTCATTTTTGGTCTTGTAAATATTCAGAGTACACGTTCATAGATTAAGTACTCTTTCAACTTTAGTTGATACTTTTCAGATTGCGATAGTCTGGAGGTCTTTACCGAATGTATATATGTATTAATTTAATCGTAGATGCACCAGAGTCGTGCCTAAACATTGAAGTATCCTCATTATTATTTTAATCCGTGGTAAAAAAAATCTTAAGCGTTATTTTCTCGTTGAGCATTACATTAATATAGATAATAATTTGTTTTAACAATTCATCGACATAATATGAAAAGGGTAATTTTCAAAGGTACTTTTTAATTGTTATTCGCTAGCGCCAAAACAGCTCTCTATTCGTCGAAACGTATTTATTAATTTCGCGATGAAATAAAATGAAAAGAAAAACGAGGAAAAATGGTGGGAGAAATATCATTTGAGCAAGTTAGCCTGTGATAATGGAAACTACGAGATATTTTTTTTTTTTCTACATTTGGAAATGGATCTGTGATTGATGATAAAAAGGATGGAAAGATCATTGATTACTTTTTTAAGTATTTACCTGAAATTTTCGATTAGATTAAACCGAGAATATGCTATTGACAAGTTCAACGCACAGTTACGTAATTTTTTTTAGAGTAGGATTCACCGATTCTATTGCACCATTAAAAGAGTGGAGAAATATTTTTTAATCATTCAATATATTCAACAAGTGAATACCAAAAAAAAAGGAAGTGGAAGCAATTTGAACGTGTTTTCTTACGTATTTTCTAACTGAGGAGTATTGCAATATTAATTTTATCCCATTAACTCGACATTTCGCTCATATTAATTTTTTTTTAATACGTAAAGCATTTCGTTTATAAAAATAGTACGTCACGTGCTCGAGAGCTTTATTTTACAGTAATAAATTCATGGAATCTCGAGGGAAATCAAGTAAACATAAGTTATTTACTATTGAAAAAAATTAAATCAAAGGTGCAGTAAACCGACTGAATGCTCTCGAAAGCAAAATATTACGACAATGAGGAGTGAGTCACCAAAAGATAGCAATTGTTATCGCTACATTGATAGGGACTGTAGATGCTCGGCTTTTCCGGCGGTCGTCATTCAAGAACACCCATATGCACCATCGCTACAATTTGTAGGATATTACAATGAATAGAGGACGATTAATATATTGCTATACACGTGTTGTTCTTTATCCATATCCCACTAATACTAATGCTCCATATATCCATTCTTCAATTCACTCTCGCAACATTAATTAATTCGATTATTAATTATTCCTAATATTTTCGATAGAAGAATATACTCTTGTTAAATCTACTCATCTACCACTCCCTATACTCTTAGAATTAAGACTGTTCAATATTAAATCGTCTCCGTAATCAATTATTTCCTGAGTTACGAAGATAATTTTTCGATTAGGTTCTATGGGGTTTCTATAAAAAATTGTTATAGTCTCTTCCAGTACGAGTGTTGGATATAGGAGAGATTTCTCAGTTCTGCCATATGATGACAAGCCCCTGGTGGTCTCCAGTGGCGAGATACGTCTCATCGTAGTTGAAAGCGATCGAGAGAATTGGGGCGGAATGCCCATGTAGTCTATTAACCTGGGCAGCTTTGCCCTCCCGGGCAGTATCCAACAGGTGAACAGATCCGTCTTCTGAGCCACTGGCTATCAGGCACGCGCCCATTCGAGGGCAGAACGTTGACCTCACTAGATACTGCCTTTGAAAAAGAAAAACAATCCAGAGATGTTCTTTATTGTTATCACACCCCAAGGCTAACGCTCTTGTAAAACACAAAAAAAACTTTCATATTATATAATTAAATTGAATTATTATCAAACATTAGGAAAACTAACATGCGAGGAATAATTAATATGATTAAGTGTTGAAGGAGAGAGAGGTAACGAACAAATGAAAATTCTATTTCAAGAGTGTCTATTTCAATGTGAAATGACTCACTGGTGCTTGATGGGGTATTTTTTCCAGACACTGAGCGTTCCCTGGGAGTCAGCAATTTTGTAAACAGAAACAGCATTGCAGGCACTGCTGACGAGAACAGTAGGCCAGGGAGACTCCCTCGAGAGCCAGGGTCTCCAGGATAGACTGGTAACTGCTCCTCCAAGGTTGTCAATCCTTCTGAGTTTAGAGAGTCTCCCAGAGGCTGTCTCCATTCGAAGACTGGTGATGGTTCCTCTGTCGTTGCCAGTCCAGATGAGAGAGCCTCCGCTTTCCTCACACGTCAGGGAGAGCATCTTTCCTCCAATCTTTGTCGTTCCTCCTCTGGGGTAGATCCCAGTTGATACGTTGAGAATCTGCAGGAGCCCCTGCCCATTTCCAGTGATTACGAGATTATTGTTTGCAGGGACAAACGCACAACAAAGCACCTCCGACCTGAAATTACCAAATCAATTGACACCGAATAAATAATTACAGGTAAATCCACGTGATAGTGACCTGAATGGATCGGAGACGACTCTCAGACAGACTGGACTAGCATCTCCATGGACTCCCCAGAGCCTAACCGTGGCATCCAGACCGGAGGACACGATGAGATCGTTGCTGATGCTCCAGTCGATGGCAGTCACCCCCTTTTGGTGACCCTCGAGCTTCGCCATCACCCTGGGGGGTGAATCTGTGACATTGCAGATGGATATCGTCCCATCGAAGGAGGCACAGCACAATTTCGACCGATCGTTGTTGGCGAATTTCAGTGCTGTGACACCTGCAATGTGCTGATCAAACACGTGGTGGACACCAGCGAAGGCAAAACTCTCAGCTGTAGATTTACGATTGAGTCTCGTGTGCGTAGACTTGTCGTCGGGAATCCCCAGGCCGTTGTACTCCGATATCGTGCCGTATCTTGATCTCAAGAGTTCTGCCCTGAGTTTGACGTATGTGGGACGGAGGGAGGGATCCTTGGACTCTTTGTCCCGGAGGAGTTGGGATCTACGACGTATATACAGCATCCCGAAGGCTGGTTGTGTACTTGTCCGACGAGTGTTGTATTTTGCGTCCAGGGCGAAGACCTGCTGAGGCCACTGGAGAATCCATTTTGAGGTGGTCCCGCTCATTTTCTCTCGGGTTTCATGGAGACTCGTGGAGCACGGGTTTCATTCCTGCACATGAAAAAATACTCGCGATTGTAAAAATCATTTTTTTCACGACCACATGAATTTTGCGTTTTACTAACATCTCAATTTGCGTCATTTTTTTTTAGAAATTAATCATTTCGGAATAAGGAATGCACGAATTTTTTCTTTAACTCATAATTCCGATCTTATAATTGATCTGTATATTAGCCTTGGCGATTTCTTATTGTTAGGAATGATTTCTAAATGTGAAAGTTTCTCCGTTGACCACATTTTTATTTACAACTGGTCCGTACGTCGACCTTGAGTATTTGTTGTTGTTATGAACGTTTTCCAAATGTGAAAGTATTTTTTGTTTTACAGTCGAAAAAAATCATGAATATAATTAATTTCTGGTGTTGATTGATTCGACTGTTCAATCCCATAATTGTGTCGATTCCTCTCGCGTAAATCCATGTTATTATTCCGATTATTAATGTAAACATTTTTTAGGTCGACTCCCTAACCTTGAAGATTTTCACGATCAAAACAGAATTATTTACAAATGTCAGAGGTTCCATCGGTGACAATGAAATGACTCACCTTTGATGGTAAATAGGTGCTATCGATATATTGGAGGTGCAATTACCGTTCCCATATTCTTCTGTTTATATTTACAGAGAAGTAAACAGCACCAGTAATTACGTCCTTGACTCCGTCGGTACTCCAGGACAATTGCATTCAAATAGTGACGTGTGGACGGGTATCACCGTATCCGTTATTCAAACTGAGATTCCGTCATCACGTGAAAATAGACAAAAGATTCTGTCAAAAGATTCTGTCATAAACGAGAGAATATGAGGAACCGCAATTTCAGTTTCTCAAAATACAATTTTTCCGTCAACCAACGGACGTTTTCAGTTATTTCCTCATCGAGGTAATAAATCCTTCATCATTAATTCGTGTAAAAATATGGAAATCATCTTTTTTAACTCCAGCTCCAGAGGACGATTTAAGATCATCAACGAGACAAATGAATTCAACAATTGATTTCACAAATTCACCTACGAAATTATAATAAAACTCAAAAACTAAAACAATAGAAAAATGGAAATAAAAATACATAATGTATATTATACTATAACTAAATACATTTATATATAAATATATAAAAAATGATTGCCTGTTCATTTTTCTCTGTACAAAATCTTTTACCAAATTCACCTATCATTTTTTTGAATTAATGAATTCTTATGGAATAATTGCAATGCCGTAATTCGCGATGGGTTTTTTTCCAAAATATAAAGAAAAATCCAAAAGTATCGAGATTATCAGAATTGTCTGATCGAGTTTTCTAGGAATTATAATACAATGTACTGAGAGATAAATGCAGTATCGGTAAGTTATATATTATGACAGTGTGACACATGATCTGTATGACTCAATTCAACTAGAAATTCTGCGTCAATTAAAATGCTTGAAAACTTCATCAGTTCTCTCGGATGTTAGAGCCGTTCCGGCAATCTATCACACGAATGAACAAATTCCGAAACTAGGCCACTGCATTAATTAATTAATTCTCGAAAAATCCCATCAGATCGAGCTGCAAATGACATCATCACCGATTACACTGCATCCAAGGCAGACGTGATTCAACGGATTCTCTTATTCATCCAAAAAAAAAAATCCCGCCTTTTCTATCATTTCAATTCAAATGTTTCCTCTCTCAAAATCATGGAATCCCAATCGATGAATTAATTAACAATGACTCCATTAATGAAATTCCCTAATGCTCTCAAACTTTCAAAAATCTGTCCTCCCCTAATTTAAAAACAATCACTAAAATAAAAAAAAGATTGCGAACCGCAAATTTGGAAAATGCGAAAACTCAGCGAATGACTTGATGACCTTCAATTCCAAATTCAACAATCACCATCAATCCTGGGATATCCCCAGGAAAAATATCCTGTAAAAATTCAAATTCAAAATAAGTCGATAAAATGTAAATGTAAAATTCGAATGACAAGACAACAGACAAGTGCGATAATGGTAAAAAATTGATTGAAATAGAATCACCAGTACATGACAATTTCCAAAAAAAGTGAAGTTATAATTAATCCCCTCGCTCCTCCCGCAGCGCCAGTTCGCTTCGTCGGTCTCTCACATATTTCCACGTTGAAGACCTCCCCGAGGGCCTCCTCGGTACATTCCACACCATAAGCCCCAGAAATACCGAAAAAAGTGGTGGATGAGGGGGGTTCAGGGAGTTGAGGAAGTGGGCAGAAGTGGATGAGGGTGCGAGAGAGTGAGAGAGTTGGAGGTGGTGCTGAGCTATGACCTCTCACTCAGGCCCGGGACTCCAGCGTGAGACAGAGAGCTCCCGTCCACTCCCGTCGGCCGCTCCTTGGTCTCTCCGGTCTCTCCGTGTCTCGTGTACCGACACCATCCAACAAATTTTACCCAGAGCAATATCCCGAAATCACTCATTATCACAATCTTCATCCGGGGAAGCAAGTGATTATTGAGTGTCGAGTCAATCGAATTGTTCGACGACGATGCAGGCCATCAAGTGCGTCGTTGTTGGTGACGGGTGAGTTAAATACACAAATCATTGTTGAGTGTTTATCGGGTACCGTCAACAGGGCGGGGAATTGGGGATTCGGAAACGTTCCAGTGCTACTCATTTATTACACTATTATTTTATTCTTTGAATTTCCTCTTTACCCCGTGATTAATTAGAGAGTAATCACGGGGTAATGAGGAAATTCATGAGTATTTTTCGGGCGTGGTGATACATTTGGCGCCTCGTCATGTTTTTATCGAGTTTAATTACCTCGTTATGACGATATCACTGTGGAGTACATCAATTAATAACGTGCTGATTCGAAATTTTTAGTGTCCTCGTTGTTAATTGATTTGGTGGTTTTCTTGTTATTTATTTTATTTTTTGACAATTGCTCTGGTATTTTTATTTGATGTGTCTGTTCTGTGTACAGAGCTGTTGGTAAGACGTGTCTGCTGATCAGTTACACCACCAATGCCTTCCCCGGGGAGTACATACCCACAGTCTTCGATAACTATTCGGCTAATGTTATGGTTGATGGTAAACCGATAAATCTTGGACTGTGGGATACAGCGGGTCAGGAGGATTATGACAGGCTGAGGCCACTGTCCTATCCCCAGACTGATGTTTTTCTCATCTGCTTTTCACTTGTGAATCCAGCGAGTTTTGAGAATGTTCGGGCCAAGTGGTATCCCGAGGTACGTCATCATTGTCCAGCTACACCGATTATCCTTGTGGGGACGAAACTCGATCTACGCGAGGATAAGGAGACCATCGAGAAGCTCAAAGACAAGAAACTTGCGCCGATAACCTATCCACAGGTACTTGTCTCATTTCGTTATTCATGATTTTGGTGGTCTCAGGAAATTGAAGGAGAGAGCGAAAATTTTATTGTAACCTCTTTTGTAGGCCTCGAGTAGCTCTGTAAAAAACATTTCAACAAATATTTTGATGTATCTCATAATTTTTGAGATATTTTCCCAAAATTCGGAGATAAATGCGACAATCTAATGCTATTTCTATAATCCCATGAGCTTTCAACTCTGAAAAAAAATCTAAAGTGCCTCAGCCTCACCTAAATGGACTTTGTGATTTAATTACCCAGCGTTTTATCAAGAATTCTACGGAATTCATATTCTGTGTCACATACTGAGTTCCTAGTTTTTTTGGTTCTTTTATTCATGTTCTCTTAATAATTCATAACTTTTGAAAAAAATGTGGAAATGAGATGAATGAATTATGTGATTTATTTCCAGGGATTGGCAATGGCCAAAGAGATCGGAGCAGTGAAATATCTCGAGTGCTCGGCTCTAACGCAAAAGGGCCTGAAAACAGTGTTCGACGAGGCGATACGCGCGGTATTATGTCCAGTTCTCCAGGCAAAACCAAAGCGCAAGTGTTGCCTCCTATAATATTAATTTATCAACGACGCCTGATCGACCCTCGAGCGTGTGTCACCTGTCGTCTCCGCAGCTTCCAAGTGAAGTTGAATTAGCGTGGATCAAGTGAAAATTTTTCTATTGTTTTTCCCCTTCTCCTCTATTATCGTAGGGAATGTGAAAAGAAAAATGGCAGGAGTTATCAGCGCACAAAATACCGAGTGTACAGAAGGAAAAAATGGAAGAGAGCTTATCAAATGTATTTAGGGAGGACTAAATACGAGAGAAATAATGTGGGATGTATGGAACCGCGTGGTTTCCTTTACTGGAACATTCAATGTACAACACTTTTTATTTTCTATTTAAATTACATTTTTCCTCGCGTTATCATGAATCACGATCGAGGTGAGTCAAAACTCAGCGTCGATGGAATTTACTGGAAGGGATGAGAAATTTTAATTACACAATTTTTCGAGAACAAGGACTCGTCGGAGTCGAGAATTGGAACCAATAGTGTACAGAGGAGAAGAAAACTAGAGAATATATGAATTGAGTCAGTGGCGAAGGTGTAATTTTACTTGAATGAATTTACAATTTTTCTTACTGATTGATTTGTTAGCAAAACTGTCGGTCTATGGGGAAAGGGTCAAAAGACTTTTTTTGTTGCTGATTAAATTTTCAACACAAAGTGTTTTTGATGTTTCCCTCTCAAATTAATAGTTTTTGAGATCAGTTGAGATTTCAGAAAATTGTAAAATTCTACTTGTACCATTTTACAACTTTTCCACTGAATTTTCTCATCTGTTGGCAGTAACTACTGTGATAATTCGATTGCCACAGCAGTTATTGGAGACTCGATGCACAATACAAAACCGTTTAGACGTAATGGAGGCGATTAACGAAAGAGAAATAGTTATAACGAGAAATTACGATAATTACATTCAAACCATGCTCTAGAGTCGTGCAAGTTTTAGGTTCGTAAGGGGAGGGGAGAGATCCAGAGGTTTTTAATGAGTGCATCTTTCAGTGCTCTCTCGATCCGCATTTATTGGCTTCGTTAGGAAATCCCAAATTTGTTGCTCTTGCACAATTTGCGGTTTTTTTTTATTGTGTAGGTTTTGTAAATCGTGACGTTTTAATTTTTACTATCTGAATTCGTCGATTATCTCGGGTAGATAGAGTTCCAGAGCGAAATATCAGAGGAACTTTTTGTATCTGATTAAATTTCAAACCGGAAGTTCCAGTGATAATTTTTTCTAGAGTCCTTCATCCTCGAGATAATGACAGACTCAGTGGCGAGTGAATCGAACATTCACGTTTTGCAATTTCTCAGTTGAATGATAGGTTTGAAAAGTAATAATAAAAAAATGTGAGTCATTCTCACCCGCCGTATGCCTACGAAGAATAGAAATTAAACACGATCGAGTAGTTGAGAGGAAAAATTCCGAATAAATTGCACCGAGAAGACGCATTAACAATAGGCCAATAAAATGTGAAGAACCAGAAGAAGAAGTATCCCACGATTTTTATTTCGATTCATCCTTGGTGTGACTAGGTAAAGTGTGGATGTTACGAACGCATGGGTTATAAACAAAATAAATAAAACGTAAAAAAAAAAAACTAGATGCAAGTGAGCGAGTGATGAAATAGAAAATAATTGTAAATAACTGCTGGAGTTCAAACTCATTCCTATTACTGTCATCATCGCGTCGTATGTGTAAGCTACTAATCGAATCTAAATCGAAGGGAGAAGAAACGTTACTTGTTTTTTATATATATATTTGAGTATATACGAAAAATGATTGAAAAGACCAAAAAACGAAATGGAAATTACGGGAAAATTTGTCGAGTGGCTGAGTTGTGCTTTTTGAGGGGAGAGTATTTTTTTTATGTGGATTGTTGCATAAAAATTGGGCTGGTAAATATCCTGTGCCTGGTTTATTATGCGCAAGATCCCTCAAGTATTCACTCTGCGATCTACTGACTGGAAAATTTTTCATGATTTATTTAAGTGGAGAATGATAAATCAGGTTTCAACTGGGAGTCAACTCGAGCCATCGAAAGCATGGAATTATTATAGATATTGTAACTAAATTTGCTTTATTAAATGGGTGTTTACTAAAACAGTGACATATCTCTCTTCCTCAAGCCGCAGTATCGAAAAATATTTTTATCAAGGCTGTCACTTGTTCCGGTGTGTATTTTATGTATTTCGCTGGATTCTTCGAGAACGGAGTGTTTCTGTATTTGTTGTAGAATATCGAGTACTGGGGAACGAGCGACTGCTGGAGCTCTCGACGGAGGGTCTCCCGAAGACGAGCGTCAGGCACTGAATAGGTTCGTTGGTTCTTCGCTGCTTCCTCGAGCTCTCGGGAGAAGCCGGAGAAACGCTCCTTCAGGGATTTCACTGCTAGCTCTGGAACATCGAGAATATTCAAGTCTAGAGTAACAAATCAATTGGCAATCCTTTTCAAACAATATCTCAGGATTTAAGAGATTGCATCATTTTTACGTAAAAAGTCGCGAGGAAAATTCTGTTATCTCTCTTGAATTAAAAAATATTATCTGATTGACAAATTAGTAAATTAGTAAGATAAACCGCGAAATTTCAGCAGTAAAACCTCTTAAAATATCATTCCGAATCATTAAATAATATTAAATTGGGGTTTCACACGTGAAAATATTGAATTTACACACCCGTTTCATCAGCAGAATGCTCTAGAAACGTTCGTGCCTTGGCAAATGTAGCAGAAACGTAATTAGTCTTGTCCTTAATGAGAAGATCCTGATAAGTCTGTGCAGCAGTGGATTCTGCCAACAGTAGCAGTTCCAACAGAGTACTGTTGCGCAGTTTCTCCACTACGTAATTATGATTATTCAACTTGAATAGAGCCCTCAGAGCTGGATCGGAGTATGAGGTATCACTCTTGCTGACGAGTGCGAGATTCAGCTGCGCGAGGACTTTCTCTGGCGCAAGGAAACGAGTAAATTAGTAAATAGACAATCAATCACTGCATTCACGGAGAAAATAGATTTCTTTTGCCAAATATATTTTCTTGTCATTATAAAATATTCTTGGCAAAGGAAATTGTTTTTCTCAGTGTCCGATAAAAACTCACTGATGTAGACACCGAGGAGAACCCTGTGGGTGTTTTCCGTCTGCTTCGCACTGGACGTCGATATCGACTCGACCTCATTGTTCCTGCGTAGGACGATTCCCGCTGTTTCGGCGTTCTCAGATAATTGCTCGAGAAATACTAGTACATTGCTCGTGGACTCGGCTACAGTTCCATCTTTAGGGAGTGCAGCTCCAGACTCATTTCTCACGCTTTCAGCGAAGTCTTCCAGAGCTTTCGCTCCCTATCACATATTCCAAAATAAATTCTTAGAATATTGAGGCATTACTCATTTCTTTTAACCGATTTTTCCTCATCAGCTAATGGTGCATTCCACGCGGATTAAAGATAGATAATGAAATCCAGAGTACTGATAAGTAATAAACTCTCGCAATAATGTCCAAACATCCCCTATCACTCACCGTCGTATTGAGAGTATTCAAAACCGAGGCGAATTTGGACCTGAGTGCATAGTCACATCCCTCAACAGTCCTTTCGAGATCGGGCTTGAGTTCCCCGAGGTGCTTGAGAATGGGAAATACAACGAGAACAGCCGAGAAGTCCCTACGGGTGATGCACCTCTTGGCCCTTGTAGCGATGCTCTCACCATCATGTGCAACAAGATCCATAGCATCCCTGACAGTTGCTTCGAGTACCTGTGGCTGTAGCAAACTGGGTATGATCCTGGCCACGAGACTTCTCTCGGCCTGCATCAGCCTGTGTAGACCAGCAGTCAGTAGCAAATAGTTCTCCATTTCCTGTTCATCAGGTGCAGCATCTTCAGGGGCATAATTGGAAGGTAAAGAGGGCATGGGTTTCCTGGAGGAGGGGAATGCGAGGCCAATGCCAGTGGACTGTGAGGCCCTCATGAGCATTTTGCTGGCTTTTTTCTCGATGGCGTGCTGGAGGCGTTTGGATGTTCTTCTGGATGTGGCCTCTACCCCAGAAGCAATGGAGTGTCGATGAGCGAATTTGGATCTGGGCATGGGGCTGCCGGCGTGGGTGCTTCCTCCAGAGGCAGAGCGTTGGTGCTCCTTGAGGAGCTCGAGGGATCTCAGGACAACGCCTGATCTCACAGACGAGTAGATTTTTGCGTGTCTTCGGTGGCCCCTCTCGTCCAACCATCCAGCGATCTTCACTAGGTCCCCCAGGGCGCTTTCTGGAAGCTGATTGAGGGACTGAGGTGCGTCCTCTCCGCTGGTGTCCTCGTCGGAGCCAATGAGGTCCAGCAGGACAATCGGGAGGATAGGCTTGCTCTGTCTCGCCAGGATATCGTGGAATTCTGAACACAACGAGTCCAGGCCCACGTTGAACAGCGTCGAGATGTTCTCCAGCTCCACAGAGCTAGGATTGTTCTTCTGGAAGTATCTCTCGGCGTTGTAGAGGCGGTTCATGGCGTCGAGGAAGCCGTCGAGTCCCCCAGCTCCACCGGGACCACTTCTCACTGCACCCTCCACCTCCTGGCATACCCCGTAGTAACCGATCGCGTGGTCCAGGGCATTCAGGGTCCGCTCTATGTTTTGCTGCTGGCATTGGAGATTTCCTGTTTCGTTGTACACTGGGAGAATTGTTCGTCGGAGGGTCGCAAGCCTCTGCTCCAGGGACCCTAGGATTGCAACCATTCCACTTGTCAGCTTTTTACTCCGATCCTCTGCATCTCGGAGAGCCTCCATCGAGGCCATCTCAGCCTCTAGCTTACATTCTATCTCGAAACGTCGCTCCGATGTGTCAGTTTTCATTTGCATGTTGGTCAAAGTCGTGAAGAGTTTTTAAAACTCTGGGAGTTGGAAGAATATGATGAGTACATGTCACCGGATGACGTTTATATTAAATCTATCCTGACTTACCTTGACAATTGACAGAGTATTTATTTACAGCACCATTCTCAACACCTCCCAGTCATAAACTACCTAGGTGGACTCCAGAGAGGCATCTCCAACCCTCCAAAACCCCATTATCGCGACATCTACTATCATCGCCGATTAATCGAAAAAACTGATACTGGTGAGAAAATCGATATTTTTATTCGATGTATCCAACCCTCGATTAATTATTTTTTCATAATTGTGTTCAAAGGGCGTAATTTTTTCTGATTTTTTGACCAAACAAAAGCAAACATAAGCGGTTAAATTTGAAAGAAATAATAAATCTGATTAATTTTCCATCTCACGTGTGACGAAAAAAATAGAACTCGGCATCAAATATAATAATTCATTTTGAAAAGAAATTAATAATCACCACTGAACACTGAAATATCGATTCTTGAAAACATTGAATTTTATTTAGAAAATTTTCGGATCAGCTGCAATAACTTGTCCAGCCGAATAATAATCACATTTATAATAATTTATAATTACTAACGAAACGTGGACTAATGGATTTTCAAAAATTCCAAAACAAGTGGTCGAGACCCACAATCCCTTTTCCATCGATTTTCGGCCAATCGATTTTCTCCGAACACAGCAAATCCCCTGGCGCCATCTTTCAACCTGCCCCCTGAAACGCGTTCCCCGATGAAAATCAGGCCAAGTCGCAATTTCCAATCAGTTATCCTGGGATTGGCCCTCGCCATCGGCTTCGCCATCGCGGCCCGCCCATTGGTGAATCCATCAAAACTCGCACAAGCCTCACCCCCTCCCAGATGCCCGGATCCTCACATCAATACCGAAGGACTTACCAAAGCGATCCTCCAAAAATTGCCTCAGCCCTCCTAAAACCTCGCGTTCATCCCCAAATTCCTCCAAATCGTTGACCTCGACATGGCAACCCTCAGCGGGTGACAGAGGGTCGGAGGCAGGCGTCAGAGGGGAGGTAGATGGTCCTGGAGTGGCAGAACGATGGGTACGTGTAGGAATTACGGGGGAATGAGGGGCACTGAGGGGTAATGAGGGGTGAAGAGTGACTGCGTGAGTTTGAGCAAAAGACAGTCGTTTCTCTGCTATCATTCCATTTTTTCGGGTGCGCCAACGTTGGAGTCGTGACGCTGTAAGCAACACTCGTGTTCCTATAGTGCATTGAAAGGGAAAACGGGGACGAGAGTGCAGTAGAAAAAGACGAGCACTCAATCGACGTTGAAGAAAAATAGATAAGTGGTGGGGGGTAGAATAGTGGATAGAGGGAGGGGAGAAAACAAGAGGAATCGGCGGGCAAGAGCGTCAGGAGTTTTTAGCAGGACTGAACGGGCACCGAAGGAAAAAAAAAACGCTCGTCGTAAACGCGTCATGTTGAAAATTACGGCCAAACAAGGATTATTCAGTTGATGCCCAGTGGTGTGTGATGTGATGGAATTTGGATACGGTATATGTACGTTATTACGTGCTCTCGGATGGCAATTGTACACGGGTTTGGGTGTGACGAGTTAATATCTGCGTTGTACATATATATCAGTTTTTTTTTTTGTTAGGGATTCCAGGGGCTGCTGGGCTTTCACGGTGGGTACAGAGGGCGGGGAGGGAGTTTTCGGTGGGATAAGGGAGTGCGGGAGCTCGTGGTGAGCGTGACGCGAAGTTAACTCGTGCCTTGGAATTAACGCTGATGATTTAAGTTCTCACTGTGAATATCTGTGGTGAATTTAATCGGTGGATTTATTCCCGTGATTTCTGTATTGTCGATTTATTCAGTGAATTCGGGCCTGTGGGTATCGAGGGGCATGGGGACAGTGACAAAGACCGTGGACTGTGCTGTGAGAGGATAGCCGGGATTGATGGGTAAAGGACGCGGAGTTATAGGAATTCTTTCTTCAATTTTTTTTTCTCTTTTCCCAGCGTTTTTCTCCGGATTTTTTGCCGCCGCCATTTCCGCTAGTCGCACAACCGACAGCGCTCTGTGCGGGTCAAACGCGTGGTTTTTCAAACAGAATAGTTTGAGGTGAATTTCAGGGTGAGGTGTTATCTGAGGGAAGGGGGGCTTTTTTTTTGGGGGGAACAAGCTGGAGATGATGGCACCTGGGGGGAGGTGTCTCTGTCGTTGAACTCGATTATTATTTATTGCGTGTGTGAATCGTCGCCATCACGCCGCGCCCCTCTCGCTCCTCTCGCCCTCCCGTGGCTCAACGTCGGCGCGAGAGAGGCTTCTCCTCACTCCGTCCTCGTCTCGGTGTATTTAGTATACGTGGAAGTACAATCGTCGAATGGTTGAGGGTTCGGGGAATCTCTGGTGGGTTCGGGTTTTTTTTTTTAAATTATTTTTTATTTTTCTATCCGGGAATTTTTTGCGGGGTTAGGTAAGACGTTGGAATTATGCAACGAGCGGCGTGTGAGGATCCTCGATGATGGGGCTTACGTGAGCACCTGGGGGGACTGGTCCGAGGCTCAAATGAAAATTCTGGGGATCACGTGGTGATGCGTCAGGCTGAGAGGGCCCCCGGCTTCGGTGACGCCCTCCAAGAGCCGGCTCTTTTATTTTATCATTAGAGATTTTCCAATGTTTCTATTGTCTTCCCGGAATTTTAAATTGCCATGTTGACGACCTAATCAATGCATCGATGCATCAAAACAAAACCATTTTAATATTTTCAATACGTCGTTTGGTAGTTGAGAGACGTTTTTCTTTGTTGCGGTGGTTTTTTTTCTGTTTTTTTTTTTTCATCGTCGGTTAGGGTAAACAAGTGTTTTCAATTTAGGATTAAGTAGTTTCGTGGGAATGTGATTTTTTTAAATTGCGTTGTGCGTAAATGAGAAAATGTGAATTCTAAGTGATTCTAATAAATCCGTTCGTAATCGCAGATTAACCCTGAGGATATCTACACTAGTGTCTAAATTACGTCTTCTGATAACGTGAATTTTCCTGTTCTGCACTTGGAATCCAAAGTTCAATAATTAAGAAAGAGGTTAGTAAAGGCTGAGATGCGTAGGCTATGAAAAATCATAATTTTTGGCAAATGTTTGTTTTTTTAAGTGAGAGGAATATTTTTACTAAAACAAGGCAATTCTCTTGTCATAATTTCATATCAACATTTCATATTTTTCGTCAGAAGTATTTCGATCAATTTTTGAATATCAAGTCAATAACGAAAAAACAATCAGTAAGAAGTGATGGGAATTTTTATAAGACCTCTCTGGTAGTCCTCTGTGCACTCAACAAAAAAGGTCTTATGAAAAATCTCAGTTCCTCTCTCAGATTCAGAGATGATCCCCGATCTCTCGATTGAGGAACGAGTCGACTTACCCTTTATCTCGACACTAACATGATCATCTTCCGACATAATTAATACATTTAATGAGGTTTTCCTGGAAATGATTGGGTTGACAAAATGTGTGATATTTATAAAATTAATGTTTATACCTTAAAAATCTCTTGAAAATAATCTGAAAATCTCTTTAAAATAAATAACTCTGTGTTTTTGTTTGCCCACAGAGAGATGATAACCCGCCACACTAGAGCCTGATGATGTCTTGCGTCCAGGTGGCCGGAAGAGAAAGATAAGACATTGATGATAGAAGTCAGAGAGGAAAATCAAAAGTTAAAGGAAAAAGAAAAGGATAAAGAAAAATAATAAAAGCAGAAGGGCCTTCCCCACGTTCGAGGAGTGAGTGATGGATGAATGGGAGTGAGTAGGGCGCCTGAGCAGCACAGGCGCGGGTGTAGGTGCAGTTGGGAGCCTCTGGATGTCGAGGCAGTGTCACCGTCAACGTCAGTGGCAGTGATGGCCCCTGCTCTGACGGAAGGTGGTCCTCAAAAGCCCAACAACATACTCCCATTACCATCTGGTGGTTTTCTATCCCCAGATAAGGCTGCGCAGGTCTGTAACAATCGCGCTGTACTTGCTAAATTCGTTGTAACAGCAAACGTACAGCCAACTAAAATAGACGAGCAGTGCCTGCGCGGCATATCCAAGGATCTAATACGTGATGTTATCAATTCAAAGTATGAAAATGGTATCGATTGCCTGTCAAAGTGTGTACTTGATGCAAGTGATGACCTGATACCCACTGATTTTTCCAAGGACATCGATATACTCAGAGTTGAGGAGGATAATTACGATAAACGTCACGTTGACTTGGATGTTGTTAAACGTCCTGGTCATAAGGATAGCAAAGTGTCTGAGGTGAGTGACGCTATAATGAGCGAGCCATCTGCTGGTGAGCAAAACGACGAGATGGGATTTATTAAAACTGATGTTGCACCAATGGTTGCGCCCATTATCAATGCTGACGATAAGGATATTGAGGGGAGTATCATGGACATCAGTGCTGACATTGAGGACAATGTTGGTGATATATCTCAGAATGTTGATGATATTCTCGATGTTATTCAGGAGATTGAGGATGAGCAGATCGGTGGCGGTGGTAATGAGGGGTCTGGTACTTTTAACATGTCCCAGGGTTTCTCCTCCCTGCCAGATCTGCTCAACGACGTTGATGTTGATGTTATGGGGCTTGTCAGTGACAATATTGGAATTAATCTTGGGCATTTGAATATTGCTGAGGCTGAGGAGAGTGTTGAGGCTCAGAGGGAGCAGCTTCTGGGGAATAAGCACGAGGGGGTACAGCATAGGAGCTTTGAGCAGGACAGGAGGACTGCTTTTCTCATGAGGCGGCTCAGAAAATTACAGGCCAGAACCATTGGCAGGCATATTGCTGAGGAGAGCACTGGGGTACTTGAGCTTGCTCATCACAGTGTTAAGAAGTATTTTATGCAGGAGCTGCAGAGCATTGGGGCAACCAAGGGGGCACCCAGGAGTCTACCCCAGATACCTGAGGATTTGAATGCTTTTATCAGGAGTCTTGAAAAGTCATGCGCTGCACAGAGCAATACTGTTACTGCACAGGGCAACAGGCAGAAGAATTACTGCAGGTATTTTGGGGCCGGCTCCAGAGATATTGGAGTGCCTGGAGGATCTGGTAGCAGACACTCGCCTTTTACATCAGCTCATGTTAAACTCAATAGTGAACAAGTGGAAAATGTTGCTGGATCACTAGCTACACAGCTTCACACTGTCGAGACACATCTTGATTCTGATTGCACTGCATCCAGCAGTGGGGGCGAGAGCTGTGATGAGATGCAGAATTATAATAATCTTCATCAACAACAATTATCTATGTAAGTCGTGGGTTATCGGGCCTGGAGGTTTCATCAGGTCAATCATCTTTCATTGATTGATAGTATTTCTGTTTATTTTTGTTTTAATAGTTTGACATTTTGTCGTTGAGGTTTTATTTTTCGATGCAATGAATTCTGATGATTCTAGTAGTTCCACGTGGCCATTGAGCGGGAGATTTGCTCACACGCAGTGATGTTGCATCATCGGTATAAATCGGGGACTAACTCTTTTGATCATAATTACGAAATCAAAAACTTTTGTAGAAGGAAATCACTGGTACAATGTTTTTGATTTTTATTTCGGTTAGAGACATTTTTTCGGTGTGGAACATCTACAAGAATAATTTATAATGACTTTCGTAATTAATGATTAATTATTGATGACTCATGCTTAGTGTTTTATTGACTCATTGGCGTGGTACAGAATTATTTACAAATGTTTTGGAATCGACCTTGTTATCTACGTTTTACTGACGTTCTGAAAATATTTCTGTCGACTGAAATGAGATGAGCAATGACGCAATTCCAGTTTTCGGGGGATTCATTTTTCGGCGATGCTCGTGGAAGAATTTTTATGGGAAGAATTTCAAGTAGTATGTGCTTGAGAATTATTGCTCGTTAAAATTTAATAGCCCTCGCATTGATTTCCATCCCCTCGACGGTGATACGAATTCATCGTGCATTATGAATGTCCAATTGGGGTTTCACCGAGAACCTCTAGCAACCGATTCGAAAATGAATTAGCTCGGTTCTAGACAATTACTAACACTCATAAACATTATATATATTCTCAGATTCCAATAATTACGGTGATAAGTGAATTTCTCAATCAAATTACGTTGGAAGAAATCTAAAAATTAACGAATATTCGACATCATTGGAATTATATTCCAATTGTTTGTGAGTGCCATTTATTCCATAGATCTTCCTCCAGAGCAAATTCGATTTATTTTAAAATCACATATTACATACAAATGAAAAATCGATAAAAAAATAATTCTACCTCCACAATTCTTGACCAGACGAAAATTCAAACACCTGGATATGTTAAATTAACAGAATAAACATGTTTTCTCCACCAGATCGAAAAGAGCGGGGTGGAAGTACGCCCAGGAGCGTGCAGGTATAGCTTCCCGGTGGACGTGGCTGCAGGCGCAGATATCGGACCTGGAGTACAAGATCCGCCAGCACAATGAGTTGCAGCGTCAGATGAGGCTGTCAAAGGGTCTTGCATACCTGGATAACGCCGAAACAGTGAACGGTTACAGTGGTGTTTTGCCAGGTTCAACGTCTCGACACAGTACATCAGAGAGCGAGGGGAGTCCTTCAACTAGTAGAACGCGCCCCTTCCTCTGGGATGTCTACAGAAAGCGAAAATTACTGAGGCTGGAAGGTCTGCACGAGTACTCGAAACGTGCAGCAAGACCATCGACAGTGAGATGCGAGTGCGATGGAAGTCTGGCATCATGCGCCATTTGCACAGGTCGACGTGACTCGATGCAGCCTCAGGAGCCCTTCGAACTGCTCTCAGTCCCTGAAAGAATTGCCCTGGTCGATCCTTCCTATCATCCAGTCCTCTCTTTCCCTGAGGACGTCACCCACAGCACCCACTTTGAAGCAATTATGAAGACCATTGACTGGCAGCAGAAAATCATTCGCGCCAATGCACGAAGTGCCAGGGCGAAGGATAAGGACTCCTCGGATAGACGAAGCAAAGCAAAGTTACCAGAGCATCGGACCAAGTACACCACCACAACGAGAATTAAAAAGGCATCGTCCGCGTTACTATCAGCAAGAATCAAGAGGAAGATGCTCAAGGGCAAGAGGGAGCTGGGGGGACAGGGTAAGGGACTTGGTATCAGGAAGAGGGCACCCAAGGTGTCACATCCTGATGATGATGACGATATCAGTGCACAGTCTAGCTCAAGTAAACACTCGTCACCAGTGCCTTCGCCCTCGCAGCATCCCACTGCCACCACTGAAAAAGGACCCACTAAGGAGAGAAATTCAAATTCACAGCATAGGCCCAGACGAAATTCATATGATATCGACAATATTGTTATTCCGTACAGCGTGGCTGCATCTGCTAGACTCGAGAAGCTACAGTATAAGGAAATTCTAACACCAAAGTGAGTTGTTTTATCGTTTAGTGGGAATTTGCTCGGTCGACCTGTAATTATTGGAAATTATTCCTTTATTTATTTTTGGGGGGGGTTTCAAATGAGTTTTCAGTTTGTGAAATTCTACCGTTGGGTTGAGATATCCGAGATAAAAATTCATTTTTTATTTGATTTAATAAATGGTCCTTACGAGAATTACTGTACGTATGTTGAATTGAAAAAAAAATCGAAAATAACTGAACGTCCATTCAAACTCCCACTGCATAATTTAATTAACGACCCTGTGTTCATGGATTACCATTTTTGGCAATGAGCTTTCTCTTTTAACGATTCTCGAATTTGTGTTTCTCAGGTGGAGGATATGTGGAGACCTGACAAAAACGGATGTAAAGAACGGTGTAATGCACAGGCCTAGTCAAGACAGTGATGTAAGCCTCGTTTCAATGACTAATCGTTAATTATCGTTTGTTTACGTAATCTCTTGAGACTTTTATTATCTTTCGTTTTAGTTCGAGGATATGTCTGAGGAGACGATTATGCTGAGGCATGAGAGGAGTGAGCGCGAGGAGAGCAAACGATTTAAGAGTTTGCTGAACAAGCTGCCCAACAATAGATTTCGTCATAATCGTCGAGCAGACAGTCGAGCAGACAGCGGTGCAAATACACCAGGTATTGATGCGAACGAGATAGATTTTATCAGAGAATTAACAGAGTCAGGAGTTCTAATCATTTGCAATCCATTTTTGTCCAGATCCAATGTCACCTCATGCCAGTGATTTCGGTGGTGATGTCACACCCATTACTTCTCCCCCAGCCACACCCTCTGGAACACTGGAAACCGAACATCACGCTATGATGGATCATCGCAATTCTACCCTGCAGAGTACAGTTCGACGACGAACCAACTCGTCGTCGATGAGAGTCACCAAGGAAGATGCTGCGAGTTCCATTCACGAAGACGAGAATGAAGTGAGTGATTATTTTTTATAATTATCTCGACCACAATGACTTCCATTGAAAAATCTCATATGAATTTTGAATTTGAAAAACCTGAAGGATGACTGAAAAAAAGTGAAATATTCCCAAAAAAAAAATATTTTCACAAATTAAAAAATCATCGAGATCAAAGACGTTGAAATTGAATCCATATGTTTTGTTATCATTTGAAAATATTACGGAATTTTTCTTGCGCATGAAGAATTGAGAAATTTTAAATTTGTAAAATTTGTCGCGCAAATCAGGTTCTGCCGTACGAACCCCGAATATTCCCGCTGCCAGAGGAGCTGTACGACAAGATGCTCGAGGCGATGCCGGCGGGCCATTGGCAGAACACACCACCAGCTCTAGCCCCCCCGGAAGAGAAGATCGATGAGGTAATAAAATCCCAACAATGAAAATCTCCCTCCCTCGAGTGGTTTTTTTCTCACAGACTTTTGAATGCAGGAGGTAGAGCTGGACCCCTCAGAATCTGACACAACCGAGTCAGCTTACTGCGATGCAGATGGCGAAGACCCCAACGACCCGGAATGGACAGAAGCGGACGACAGGGACGCTGAAAAGGAGAGAATACGCTCGACAGCCAAAAGATAGGAGATGTTAATGATAATTGTCAAACAAACTCTAACTGGCTGTCGTGCGTGTCTCACTGAAAACCCGTCTATTAATTATCTGGATGGTATTCCTGTCAATTTGTTATATATAGCTGTCGGTAATGTGACATGCACCTTAAGTTAATAGTATTACGATTCTGTAAAGTGTATTATAAATATAAATTTTATAACATCATTTAATCGCTTATAATCAATTCGCAGGAGGGATGCAAGTTAAACTGAATTACCTCGAGCGCTTATTTTCTTGTGAATACGAAAAAAAAATTGAGAAAAATAGAAAATGATTAAAAAAAAAATGAACTTAGGGAGTTATAAACAAGTGTAATTAAAAAATTGTCGAGCAGTGCAGCGAATGTTAATTTAATTCAATTTAATGCCGTCTTTCTTCACTAGTAAATGAAATTGAAAACGCGTTTAGAGAACTGATATTATGTCAAGTTTTTTTCATTTTTAACTCAGAATTCACTGTTTAATTAGTCATGAATGCGATTCTATGCCCTGTATCTCCCATCATTTGTAAGGTTTTTCGGAAATAGGGAAAATTAATTGTTCTCGAGAGCGTACACTGAATCTCACTGGTCGCATTTGTTTTCATCAGCTTTTTTTCTTTTATACAACAAACAGGAACAAAATGAATGGAAAGTGAAATGTATTTATATTTCGGACGATTCATCAAACACTGAAATAAAAAAGTGCCAAGTCAAGAGTTTTTTTTTCTTTGTGTAATTCGAGTACTTGAGGCGTATAACAGTATAAAAATTATGATTACTAATTGATTAATTATTTTGGAAGTAGATGGGATTGACGTCGAGGGTTTTCAGGTCCAGGACGACTGCTGTATTGGTCGTGGAGAATTTTGGTACAGAGATTACTCGAACTTCCTCTCCATTCTCACCTATCAGATGAAAAAAAGACATAACAAATGTGAAATATGTGAAGTACCAATTGTAATTGTAGTTTTTCAACCTTTTCAGACCTCGGGAATATTTTTTATCGTTAAAAAATAACTCATGCCGAGAATATCAACTATTCCAACTCAAATATTCTCAAAAATAAATTATTTAAACCAGATCAATCACAACTCGCTCACCTTTGAACATTCTACTCTCAAATTTCTCACAGTTCCCCACGAAATAAACGTCCGGACACTCCTGCATGATAAACAAATCCTTATCATGATAAGGATAAGAGGGAAGAGTGTCGGGGGCAGTTGGACAATAGTGTCTCCAGAGGAGAGTTCTCTCGAGCCACTCCACGGGGGTTGTCTTACTCGCCTCCCCACACACCCTCATAATGTCTTCGATGGGTTGTCCACTGGAGCCAGCGAACATCCTGCCCCCGATGGTGGCCACCCAGGGGTTGTGAACACCCCTGAAGTTCTCGTACTTGTGGGCGCCCTTCAGCATGAAACGGTTAATGGGCTTCTGAGGAAGCATGAGGTTTGTGGGATCGTGCTGTCCTGGCATGAGGGTGACGGGGCAATGTTCAAGGATATTCATTAATAATTCATCAAGTTTTTTCACTGCCGAGGAGATTTCAGAGGCCTCCGCAGACTCCTGAGCTCTGTTCGTCATGAGACCATTCGTCGAGGTGTAGCAATCCGAGGCTGTAGTCTTCACGCTGTTCCCAGCGATTATGAAATTGACGATCTTAGAGATGTCTTCTTGAGCTGTCAGGGTTCCCGCCATCCCCGTGATCCACTCTGTGAGGAATTCCAGGGCCAGGGTACCTGAATGATGAGCTAAATCCAGCCCAGAGACCAGTACGACTTTTCCATCGACCACTGCATCATTTCGAATGCCCTTCGGCGCACATCCTGGATAACACCAGTCCTCAACCTCGAAGGTCCCATCCTCCAGCTTCTGCCCCAGGACTGCCACCACTATCCCAGTCACTATCTCTGATATTTCCACTCTGGGACCCACTATCTTGATTCTCAACATTTCGTCTTCCAAGAAAGGAACGTCCTTATCGCTGCAGTAATTCTCGTGCTTCTCGGGGATCACTCCGGAATCCTGAGTCTCTTCGTTCAGCTCTCGCAGGATCGATGGCTTCCACAACTGGTGTTTGAACATCGTACCTATTATTACGCAACGAGAGTTCTCGAGGTCCTCCAATTCTGATAGCTTCAGGATTTTTACGTCTTCTCCTGGAGGTTTTTGCGATGTTCCATTAATTTATTTATAATTTTCTCAAAGCATTCAAAAGAATTCAACAGGTGACAAAAACTTTGGCAAATCATAATGGGAAATTACTCCCGAAAATGAACTCCATGAGATATGTATTAAAATGAAGATTTTGTCGTATTAAAAATTAATGAAAATTAATAATTATTTTGGCTCACTTACCCCATTTTTTATGAGCATTCTCCGTAAGACTTCCCCTCAACTCTTCGAGTCTGCAGGCATAAACATGGAAAAATTGTTTGGAGAATTGTTTATTCTGTTGACTGAATCTTGTACTGAAGTTTTTCAAGTCCACAGTTGCTCTCTCGAACGTGGGAGTCTCACCGTTCTCGTTCATCAGGCGAAACTTCTCCAGGGATTGCGTTTCGATCACCATGATCAATATAAATCACTATAAATTACCAATACGAAATTGAATAATCGACAATCAACAACTCCAATTACCCGTTCGGGATGGACAGAATGGCGAGGAAAATTGGCGGGAAGAGACTAGAGAGTGGCCGATAAGGCCATGTTTTTTTTTATCCACCGAGATATTAGCGACAGGAAGAAGATATCGTCGTTGAAGTTGAACCCTAAACTTCATTCAGTCCGGCATTTTGTTCGCGTCCGCCTCAAACAAATAAGAGCAAAGGGGTGGAAATAAAAAGAATCAACAAAATGTGGTGAGCACTGTGAAGTCTCCGTAATTTGGATCTGAGGAGAAAACAGAAGACAGTCTGATGCTCTGGGAGTTGAAGAAACAATTGAATAAGTAGATAGAAGTGTTTCGATAAAAGAAAGTCAGAGTCGGCCAAGGGACACATGAGAGGCATTTTTATCAAGACGTGTATTCCCCTGGTGATCATATAATTTTCCATCGCCGTGGCGACGTGTTTTAATTGATTGGCATTGTTTCTATGAGTATCGGGGACTATTGAGAGGACTCTGTGATTGCGGTATTAATGGCTGAGTGTGCATCGATGGTTTCGAGTCATACAAGTTGAATGATTGATTTTCAAGCTGATAATATGGAAACTACCAACGATCAGCCGAATATGCCGCCCCAGGAGGCGCCAGTTAACTCTGATCAGGAGCAGCAGGAGGAGCCCATGGAGGAGGCTGAAGAGTACGCGTATGAGAATGAAGAGTACAGACCATTCGTGCCGAGGGGTCGGGGTGGCTTCAGGTGAATGAATGATCAGTCGGTGGAATTTTCACTTTTTTTTTAATTTATAATATTTCCAGAGGTGTACATTAAGATATTATGCTTTAAAATGAACCCTCACTCGTTAACGTTGTACAATCACTTGAGAACTATTAAAAATTGAAGACTCGTGTTTTTTAGTCTTTTCTGAGACGAAATACTGTTTTTCAACTGTTGATACCTCCAGATTGGTAGAGTGAAATTTGAACAATTCGGTCTCGCTTTCAAGATATTGTTTTAATTTTCAAAAAGAACATTTGTTTGTTCAAGTCGTATCATTGATTCTGGAGATATTGCAGATTGAAAATTAAAACCCCAGTCGAATGTGCACTAATGTAACGTTTAAGTCCTCATGACAGAGGTTTCGAGTATGGCATGCGTGGAGGTGGTCCCCCAAGATTCCGAGGTCGAGGATTTGGTCCACGTGGACCGATGTACAGAGGGTCCAACAACGGCTACCCATACGAGGGCCCACCGAGGCCGAACTGTCCACCACCTTCTGGTCCAAGATTCAGGGGGCCTCCACCTTTCGATCCAAGCTGGGGTCCCATGGGGCCTCCCAACATGATGGGCCCACCGAATCTGATGGGGCCACCGGGAATGGTGAGTGTATTCTGTGTATTTTCGTGTTGAAAGGGTTTCTAACTGCAATTTCTGGGTTTTTAGCCTCCACCGCATATGATGAACGGACCCATGGGCCAGGGCAGCCATTACGGCCCTCCTGGAATGGGGCCACCCAACATGAACAGCGTAAGAAGCTTTCTGTACCTTAATTATCTTAAGTGGTTTCGTATTTTTATGTCATATTTATCCTCAAATTTCGCCATACCCGCAGATTCCAGCTCAGCAAAATCCACCCCAACAGAACCAACAACCGAGTAACATTCCAGGTCTGGATTTAAATGGAGAGGTATGGGTGGAAACCAAGACACCTGATGGCAAGTCTTATTTTTACAATATTCGATCTAGAGAAACAACGTGGACCAAGCCGGAGGGGCCAAACGTCAAAGTAATGGTTCAAGATCAGGTAAATCCTTATCCTTATCCATATCATCCCTGAGACTTCAATGACCATATTAATTCCCTAGCTATACTCAACTCTTTATTTGTCCATGCGTCCAGTTGGAGCAGTTGGTGCACGGTGCAAAGCAGCCGAGTCGTGAGACAACAGCGCCAGGGGCATCCCAGCCACAGCCACAACCACAGCAAGCCTCGATACCTGAGAGCAGACCTCAGGTCTCGGAAGCATCACCAGCAGACCCCTCAACAACTAGCACGGCTCCCCCAGGGACAGGTCCGCCTCCATTGCTGAATGAAGCCCCCGAGGCTAGTCAGCCTCAACCAGCTCCAGAGGCTGTTCCCAACGGCGCAGTCCCAACAGTCTCTCCAGCACCAGTTACCACTACGCCTGCGGCCCCCACAAACATGCTGCAGCCTCCCCCAAACATGGTGCCCATGCAGCATCGCATGCCAAACCAATACGGTGCCCCCATGACAGCTCCCTTCGGTGCAACCCCTTTCGGCATGCCTCCACCAGGTTTCCAGCCATTTGGAGGATATGGACCCCCACAGCCAGCCTGGGGTATGCCCCAGATGCCCCACGGTGTAATTACACCACAAACTCCAGCTGAGGATCCTGCAATCCTCGCTCAGATCGACTCTGAACTAGTCTCAGCAGCGATCGTCTGGACAGAGCATCGAGCACCTGATGGCAGGTCTTACTACTACAACAGTAAAGCTGGGGAGTCTGTCTGGGAGAAACCCCAGGCACTCAAGGACTTCGAGTCTGCTAAGAATGCCCTCAGCAAGACGGAAGAGCCTCCAGTGTCGAATGTAGCTCCTGGGGGTACTCTGGAGAGTGGCAAGGGTGACAAACAGCCAGAGGGCATCAATGATACCAAAGAGAGTTTCAAGGAGGGCGAGGCCAAGGCCAAGAAGGAGGAGACACCCAAGGAGGCCAAACCCTTGGACAAATCCAGACCCATATCGAGCACTCCAGTACCAGGAACACCCTGGTGTGTTGTTTGGACTGGTGATGGTAGGGTCTTCTTTTACAATCCCTCGTCCAGAATATCTGTGTGGGAGAGGCCTGATGATCTACTGGGAAGGCCCGATGTCGACAAAATGGTGGCTACTGTTCCTGAAGCTCTTGGGGGCCAGAAGAATACCAGGCTGGAGGAAAGCAGTGACACCAGTGATGAGGACCCACCGGTTGCTAAAAAGGCCCGGCAGGATGAAGCCAAAGGTTTTTAAATGATTTCTTTATTTAAAAAAATATTTATATTTTACAGACAGTCATTTACACTAAAAAAAAAATTTTTTATCTTGTATAAATTATTTCCTGAAGTTGATGGATGTTGAGCAAAAAAAAATTTGTTCTCTGTATTGATTAGTTTGTGAAATATTTTTTTTATTGGAGTTTTTTTTTTGTTTATTTTGCTTGTACAGAGGCACCAGGAAAGGAAGTACAAGAGGAGGAGGAGGGGGATGAGGATGAAAAAACCGAGAAGAAAACCATCGATATTGGGAAGGAGGCTGCCATCGAGGCTGAGGTTCGAGCTGCCAGAGAACGTGCTATCGTCCCTCTGGAGACGAGAATTAAATCCTTCAGGGATATGCTTGCCGAGAAGGACGTAAGAGATTATTATTATTGTTCAATTCATCAATATTCATTCAGTCGCGAGAATTTTTTAATTCTTTTCTCATTTTTTGGTAATTGACTGTTGGAATTTTTGTTGTCAAAAGGTCTCGGCATTCAGTACGTGGGAGAAAGAGCTCCACAAGATAGTGTTTGATCCCAGATATCTCCTGCTGACTTCAAAAGAGCGCAAGCAAGTCTTCGAGAAATATGTGAAGGAACGGGCTGAGGAGGAAAGAAGGGAGAAGAGGAATAAAATGAAGGAGAGAAAGGATCAGTTCCAAAAACTCCTGGAGGAAGCGAATCTCCACGGAAAGTACGTATTGAATAATTCTGTACCGGATAATTATTGACAAATAGGGGGTAAAAATAAAGAGTAGACAGTAAAAAAATGTTGACTGCTTTCAGATCATCTTTCAGTGACTTTGCCCAGAAGCACGGACGTGACGAGCGTTTCAAGAACGTTGAAAAAATGCGGGAGCGCGAATCACTCTTCAACGAGTACATCTTAGAAGTGAGAAAGCGGGAGAAAGAGGAGAAAACAGCAAAAAGGGAGCAGGTACGTAAAATCCCCCTCTTCAAATAAAATATTCATCCCATCCGATACGGAAATATTATCAAGGAGACAGCCCATTAGCCCGTCCCCCCACCAAAATCAGTACAAATAAAAAAACGTAATGATTAAGTATTTGTAAGATCAGCCTGTCACTGTGACGATAATTTGCCTTATTTCCAGGGATAATGGAATAAAAATTCTTTCAGGTGTCATAGGTACGTTATTATTTTGTTAAAATTGTAAGACTTTCACGCAAACGAATTTGATGGACCAAGCGGCTATCTAATCTAATCTAGGCAGAATTTTGAAATTACTCTCTTCCAATTGACGCCTAGAGGTTCAGGTGAACAAATCTTCACCGACAGTATAATGAGAATAACGTTAGTTGGGAGAGGTAAACTGAAATTTTTCCATTGATCCAAAGAGAATTAGTGAATAAATAAGAAAAAAAAAAAGAAATTGCTATGACGGTTCGTTTATGTACTCATGTGTTTCTGAACTCTCCACTTCAGTCAGGAGGCAGGGCAGGACAGGTTCCGTATGTGGATTGGCTTCTGAAGCTGGTTGGTGGCATTGGATGATGTCATCTTATCCATCCCCACCTACACTGCGCGGCACACTGTTGGCACATCCTCGCGCGCCGCATTCTTAACTCCAAACCAGAGTCATGAGAATGAACGAAAACTCGGTATTTGTATATTAATCGTAATCCTCGTTACTTCAAAGAAATGAAAGAACAAGAGCAAGCTATTTTGTTTCCCCCGTATTGAAAGAGAGAAGATTGTCAAAGTGACTTTAATTACCCTAGGAATTTTATTGTTTGGGTGAGGTAAATGAGGTAGCGAGATTATAGCAGATTTGAATTGTCGGTTGAGCTTCCAATAATCTTCCAATTATAACCAATGTAACAAAGAATGAGTAAGATGCACTTAATCATTCTTCAGTACATGAATTTTGGGATGTACATCTTGAAGAACGAATGGCCCAACGTACGGAACTCATTTATTTAACTGACTTGGATTATCGTCTATTTAGTGCGACAATCGCGATTTCTACGAAGCACTATCTCACATATATTGTCGGGGGGTGGGGGGGATATCGTGCTTCTTTATGCACATTGCGCTTCGTTATTAATCCACTAATGAGTTTTTGATTTTCAGGGGGACGACAGATTCCAATAATTCACCAGAGACTATCGGAATCTCCGTTAATTGAGAATAATGCAGTGTTCTCTGTTAGCGGAGACTCTGGTAGGACGTTTAATCAATTTTTTTTTCAGCATGTAATCGGTGTCATTATTTTTTCAGGAGGGAAAATTATTAATGTTCGTTCACTGTTTTTTACGAGACTTTGCCCAGTGGATAGACTATTGATTGTATAGATTTTTAAGAATCAATGTTGTCGATTGTGGATTTAATTGTTGAACATTATTTATAAATTGTTAGAAATTATTAGATTATCGAGGTATCGATCGTTCACAAAGCTGAAGGACTTGTTTGAAGAGTGAAGGAACATTATCGAATGCATGAGTATCTGACAATTCTTGACTCTAGTGGACCATTGTAATTCGATAATTAAGGATAATATCGTCGAAACTAGAGGAGCTGGTGGATTCTGATGAGGATAATCGTCCGTTTCAGGTGAAAAAGGATTTCTTTGGGATGCTGAGAGAGCACAAGGACATCGACAGACATTCCCACTGGAGTGACTGCAAGAAGCGGCTAGAGGGTGACTGGAGATACCGCGTCGTCGAGTCAGCGACAACTCGGGAGGATTGGTTTCGGGATTATGTGCGTGTGTTGAAGGACGAGAGGAAGAAGGAGAAGGAGAGGGACAAGGAGAAGGATCATCGTCATAGGGACAAGGACCACCACAAGTCTGATAAGAAGGATAAGGAGAGGAAAGAGGAGAAGAAGGAGCGCAAGGAGAAAGATAAGGAGAAGGAGAAGAAACGCAGGAGCAATAATTCCACTGAGGAAAATGGAAAGGAGAACAAGAGAGAGGGTGAGAAAGAGAGTGGAGAAATTGAGGATGTTGACGACAAACTGACGAAGAAAGACAGTGATGTGAGTTTTATTTTCATTTTTTAACTGTATTAGCTAGTGATAAATGATAATAATGTGGAATATCGATAGAAATAAGAATGAATGGAAAAGAAATTATTTGAATTGACAATTACATGTTGCTGCAGAATTACGAAAATGATGAGCACTCTGATTCGGAGGAGGACCGTGAAAAGGCTAAACGCGAACGAGAGCGAAGGGCTGAGGCTAGTCTTCGGGAGAGGGAACGCGAGGTACAACGAACTCTTGCCACACATTTGCGGGATAGGGACAAGGAGAGACAGCATCACAGGCATACAGAGGCTGTGCAACACTTCAGTGCTTTACTCGCTGATCTGGTAGGAAAATATCCCAATCACGTCGAATTGAGATTTTTTTTTTCTTTTTTTTGCTTTTCTAACACTCGAGTGTTCAATTATAATTTTTGTTTATTACAATATTTTTTACATCTTTGGAAGGTTTAATATCGTCCACGATACAAACGTACGTGAAATCACTGGTTGATCGATGAAAAAGTTTTATTTGGAAGAAATAAATTATTTTTTGGAAAACCTCAGTTCCTTTTACCGTTGCACTTTCAAAGAGCATACTCGGATGAATTTTTAAATTTATTCAATTGATTATTATAAATCACCAGGTGAGAAATGGAGACTTAGCCTGGCGCGAGGCAAAACGACAGCTGCGCAAAGATCACCGTTGGGAATTAGCGGAGAGTCTGGACCGAGAGGAAAAAGAACGGCTCTTCAACGAGCACATCGAGCAACTGGGGAGAAAAAAACGTGACAAATTTCGGGAGCTGCTGGACGAGGTCGGCGCATCGACTGAACTCACATCCTCCTGGAAGGACATAAAAAAATTGCTGAAAGACGATCCCAGATACACAAAGTTTTCCTCAAGCGACAGAAAGTGTGAGAAAGAATTCAAGGAGTACATAAAAGACAAACTAGTTGCGGCGAAAGCTGACTTTCGTGAACTCCTCCAGGAAACCAAACTTATAACTGACAAGACGTACAAAAAGGTCCAGGAGAACAGTGCATCGTTGGTGGAAATCGAGGACATATTGAGGAAGGACAGGAGATTTTTGGTACTGGAGGCAGCAGCACATGAGCGGACACGATTGCTCATGGGTTACCTCGAGGAATTGGCACGCAGGGGACCACCTCCACCACCCACTGCCTCCGAGCCATCTCGCAGACCCACAACAAAGTGAGTGGCTTCTACCCTCCAACCTCTATTTATCAATTTCACTTTTCATCATTTCTTATTTTTTTTACGCTATTTCAGTTAATTGGGCGTTCCGGCGTGCAATACGTTATGTACAACCCCAGACTCCACTATTGGGAAAGCAAATGTGGATCTAATTGAAGGCTGTTGTGCTTCCACTGATGTTCAGCAGCTCCATTGTCATGTGTAATTCTAGGGTTCAATAAAAAATAATAATAAAATCATAGAAAGAATTCTTCGGCTTGTGTCGACTTATTTATTCATACCAGGATTTCGAGGAGTCGAGGAGCTGTCAGAGCTACCGGGGTGAGGACGTACAAATAATTTCAACATTTTTTTAATTTTAAGAAAAATAATTTTACACTATCAACACACATAAAAATCTGAGAAAATGTCTGTTTTTATAATAACTATTAAAAATTAATGACATATAAAAAAAATAACTACATCTTTAGCAAATGTACTTGAAACGACACATATTCATGGCAATGGCAACAAAACTTTCTATAGACATGTAAAGAATGGAAAATGAAATAAAAAAATAATAAAATCTAGACATATAGTATTAAATTGCATTAGAGAAGAAAACCAGAACGGGAATGACAATGATACTATATTCTTTTCCTTCTTCTTATTATATATATATATTCTTTTTCTTCAGTTGTATGAAAACCGTAAATTATAAAATATTCAGTTATTCTAAATAGGATAAAATGCATTTCTATCGAATATCCTGGAGAGTATCCCCTGGAAAAGTAAAGAATCGAGTGAATTTATCCGTGTAGAAAACCTTGAAAGGAATTTTTACATCTGGTGGTGCAAGGTTGTCCCTGTGAATTTAACGACGACCGTTACCACGACAGAGTGAGCAAGACATGGCCACGAGAGAGTCTCAGATCCGGGATAAGGACAGGATATTATAATTTAACACTCCCTATCGTTGTCTTGTTCCTCGAGATACCTTTCTTCGAGATATCATTTAACACCTAAATTTTATCGCTTTGCAGCCATTTCACGGATTTGTTCCGTTGGATCTCAGGATAGGGTCACCAGGCGTGACCTGACGTTAGTGAATGTAACGAGACAACGTAACGGTAGTTGCACACATTGTATCGAGTGTAACTGTCCAGTATTTGGACGTGGAAAAGGCGGGGTGCAGCTTACGAATAGACTGACCCAATGGTACATCCTGTAAATTTATTTTAGTATAGAGGACAAATAAACAGTTAAATTCACCAACCGGCAAATTATTTCAATAAATATTTTTCGCTTTTATAGCTATCGTTTATCGCCCACGAGGTTTGAAATTCTCTCCTATCTGTTCATTTCTATTTCTGAATTGCGGAATCAGGTATTTGCAAATTTAATTTTTAAGAATTTATTTTCATTTTATTATTTTTTTCCATCAATTTCATCAAATGTTTCTCAAAAGTTTGTAAAAAATTCGAAAAAAGAGAGAATTTCAGCAACAATTCCTCAACTCTTGAAGAAATTCATAAAAATGACGAAACGAAACGAAAAACTCAAGAAAAAAAAATGCATAGCTTGCAATAACGGGAATCACTTCGACTCCGAGTGGAAAAAAAAATGAATTAGACAAAAAAAAAGAGCAGCACCACCTAAAATACCTGGAGCCCGAGATCTGGATGCAGTTGGCTTTCACAGATACAAAAAAGGCTGGAAAAGTGTTGCTAATCCCATACATCCGTAAACTATCTCGATCGCACCCACATCCAAAGTGAAAGGACAAAAATGAGACTAAAAAGCCCAAGTGGGTGACCTCGGCAAGGTCTCTGGAGAAAAATACCCCTAAAAAAAAGGTGAAAAGAAGATGAAAAACAATGAGAAAGGGTCTGAAGAGGATGAGGAGTGGGTGAATGAACTCCCTCGTTGGGTCTCTCGAAATACCCCAGCAATCCTAAGTGGATAAGGCAGTGGGGGCACAGACACGCGACAATAAAACACTTTTTTAAGGCATCTAAGGGCCCCCACTTGGTGGTACCCCTCAAGAAATAAGTGGAGGTGGCTATACCCCACCAGATCCAATACCTGGGGGCCCCTTTGGTGTCTTGTTAGCTGTTGTTGGCCTCGGAATGCCTCTTGCAATGCCTCTCGCCCTCTCCGTCTTACTGCCGAGTGAAAGTAGGATTTTGCTTTCTACCTATCGTTTGTACTCAGTGACAAATATGTTGCCGCACTGAATCCACTAAAATGTACGCTCGTTACTCCGTATATCTCGGGATACCTGTGCAATTAAGAGGATATTAGAATTTTTCTGTGGTACTCTGTTGGTGAACTACTGGAGAAAAAGTGGAGATAAAGTGGAGAAAAAGTGGAGAAAAAGTGGAGAAAAAGTGGAGAAAAAGTGGAAATAATAGTGCACCATGGTGGAGTAATTTTCATTTACTCCTCACTTCCTTTATTTTCTCCTGTCGAGGTTTATCACACCTGGGGATAGGTGGGCTAGGGTACCTCGAGGGTGGTTATCGGGCTGTGAATTATGAAGGTATTTTCAATGCACTCCGACGTTAATGTCGCAAAATTTCTCATCGTGGGATTTGTTCTCATTGCTGCCTGCACCAGGACCAGTCAGGATGGTAAGTTTTTGAGATATAGGTTTATATGATTTTACTTGGTTGATATCGTGGGGTAGCAGTCGTTTGGATCTAGTTTTCCAATGAGATATCGTACGAAGTGGGTTACACGAAGGCCAGTTCGAAAGAGAGTGGCGTGCTGATTCTAATTTGCAAAGCTTGATTTCCTAACACCTGCGGTGAATGTTTTATTTGAATTATCTTTCGTGGGATTTGAGCTCTTATTGCTGATATCTTGCAATTTTTCATTTTTTTCGCATATTTTTTGGAAACCCTGGATTAGATTGATGTGAAAAAAATCTATCCGTTTTTGTTTTTATCATTATTTTATTATTTATATTATTAATATTATTAATATTATTAATATTATAGTTATTATTGTTATCATAATTAATGACTTATAAATTTTGAGTCACAAGTTTATTTTTCTGCATTATTGCAAAATATTTCTTCATGTCAAATTAATCAACAGTTTCTCCGAAATTTATTTAAAAAATCTGAAAAATGAAAACGTATTGGCAATTATTGTTTAATAGCTGAAGGTGTCAATGTGGGGTGGTTTTTTTTAGGGATCGGAGAGAATTGGAATAATCAGTTACCAACGAATTCGGTGTATCCTGGTGGGACCAGGGTCCAGGGCTCCTCGGGGGATATGACACTGCAGCCGGATGAGGGGGCGAGTTTCGAGGAGACCCTGAGGGATACCGCCAGTGAGGAAGTCGATTATGATGATGAATATGAGGAGAGTGGACACCGACAGTCCAAGGACATACGCGAGATGAGAAATCAACGAAATTCCTCCCACGAAATCAGTAAGGGAATTTATTTCCAACCAAAATTACCACATTATCCTCTGGTTGATGACTTCCTCGAGGTTTTACGTTCGAATAAATGAGACGGGGGAACGATTCGTTTTTTTGCTCTAGGAATTCAATAAGTTCAATAAGTTACAATCATTGGCCATTGAAAAAATTTAGCAATTACTTTTTTAAATGATTCTTCCAAGAAATCGTTTCTATTGTTAATTATATTTTCCTGTGTAGAATCGATTTTCAGAGAAATTGTTTATTAATCATTGATTATTTTCTATTATGAGGATAAAATCGTTAACATAAATAAGTCTAGAAAGATTTCTGAATTAATATTTATCCATAAATATTATGATGTCCCGTTGAGTTTTGAAAAAAAAATTGATAACAGTTATGTTTCTGCATATAAAAATTTCTTGAACAGGAAAAACCGCTTATTGATCAATCGTTCATGAACGATCGTCAATCGCAGAAAATACTCTTTATAAATTTTCAATCAATTAATTAAACGACTCGTACGATTTGTCCGCGAGTTTCTCATTCCGGAGGCAATAGAGCGGCGTTTCCCCGATATTTCGTAATCCTGGGGCCCCGGGGAGTTCCCTTTCTCAGAAAAAAAAATCTGTACTAATTAAAGCAATAAGACAGCCTTATCTCTCCAAAGATTCCAAGACAAAAGAGAAGAACCCCAGAGACAGCGCTGATTACTCTTACTATTACTATTACGATGATGACTACGATAACGCCACGAATTCACATCTTCCAGGTAAGACTCTCACGGTTTAGTTTTCATTATTGCGTAAATCCGGTTAACGTCATGTTGGGACTCATCCTCAGCGGTGAAGATTCTCGTGGGTTTTCTCTCGGTGTACGTCACGAATTTTTCTGATGCTAGTCTGATGATTCGGCAGGCCAAATCACCTTGAACCGGTTCTCACTGCCGCAATACCTGAATCATATTGTTATTTCGACATTAAATATCTGTAGCAGCCACTGCCCATTCGAAAGGAACAATTCCTCAACTCCCCAAGTCCTCTAATGATTTTTCGAACAATTTTACTGACACATAATTACGTTGAAACTTATATGACGAGAAACTTCTTCCGGCTCTAGCAGGAAGCCCTTCTGCGCTCGATTAGCTTCCATTCCATTTTTAAAACAGGTTCTCTAATAGTGAAATCGAAATTATAATACGAAAGTATAAAACGTACGGAAATAGATTTATCACGTGGAATTTGTCTGGAACTTGTGGTTGGGGGAATTTTTTTCTTGTTTACCAACAGAATTATTGGAGTTTAATTAAAAATTTGAAGGAAGGATTTTGGAAAGATTTTTATTTTTCCAATTGTTTACAACATTAATTTTAATTCTACATTCGTGACAAATAATTTGGCGATTAATACCTTGAGATTTCCGATTCACGTAAAAGATTTTAAAAAGTGAAATGAAAAAATTTCATGTTTTCAAAATTCCACGAATTTATTTACAAATCGGATTAAAATATAAATAAATGATAATAAATATAATTATACAATAATAGTTTATGAATGATTGAATTTAAATTCAGATAAGAATTTAAATAATTCAGCTGCGAAAATTGCGAAGAATATCTTAAATGATGATAAACTCGTACAATTGACCCCCAGACCACCCGGACCCATCAGTCCCCGAGTCAGCGAGTGGGGCCCCCCCTTTAAATTCTCCCCTGCCAGCTGCGCGTCCCCAGGAAACCCTGGAAGCCCCCAGTGACCCCCAGAACACCGACGACAGAATTCTCATCGGCGAGGCGATAGTCTCAGTGGTGACAACTAAAAGCGTGGTCAACGGTACGATATCAATTCCAACGCCATCCCCGATGACAACAGAGCAGATGGACGCGCCGCTCCTGGACTCCAGTTTTCCAACGCCTCCATCCCCATCAACAACAGAGGACTCAATAATCGTAGCATCGGTGCAGACAAGTCGTAGTATTTCTGGTGCTCGTTTTCTCCCATTCGACCTGAATGGAGATCTCCCCAGGTCGGCGAACACGAGCGAGGGCACCCGCAAGTCAATTGAATCAACGGAATCGATAATCGACAAGTTGGATCGAGTCCAGTCGGAGTTGTCCAGTGGTTTCCTAACGGGAGGTTTCAGAACAGCTGGAAATGCACTGCAGCTGGACGTCCTGAGCGAGCAGAGGCCGACGCCGCCGAGGAAGAGTTTCACGACGACGGGAAAACCACCGGTGATAAGTAAATTTGTGCCGAAGAGGTACAACGAGCGCAAGGGGCCAACATCGACGGAGACAGAGGGGAATCCGGAGGGAACCCTTGAAGGAACAACACCTGGTGGAATTCCTGAGGTAATCCAGGGAACAAATGTCCCCTCCAGGTCCAAGGGGACGTTCAAGTGGCCTTCGTCCAGCCGTAGCAAGGCCTCCACCACTGAATCCCCGAGAGTCCCTAAAATTTTCCCTAGAATCAAAGCTGATGTCCAGGACATCAGCGCTTTCCTTCCACCAGGTTTCAAGCTGAAGAAGGAAGAGGAAAACACAGAAAAATCGATAATCAGTGATATTCTCGCTAGATCGAAGATCAATGTCTCCTCGCTGTTGCCAGCGAATTACGAGCCGACGGAGGGGCCCCCTCCGAGTAGCACAGAGTCGTCTGGAGGCTCCATTCAGGATCTCTTCAGCAAGTCCAATGTTGATATCAGTGCATTCCTCCCAGCTGGGTACAATAAGGAAATTAAATCGGAGAAAAGAGAGAGGGAAAAGGAGGAGAAGAGAACGACGACAGCATCGCCGATTCAGAAGACCCTCCAGGAGTTGTTCTCCAAATCGGCGCCGGATATATCGGCATTGCTGCCAGTGGGCTATGATAAGGAAAAAAACGCAACCCGGGAGATCGGTACCACGGAGGGGACCACCGAGGGAACCACCAAGCCTTCTGGTGGCGTTAAATTAGTCTTCCCTAGTCGACCTGGAGGGCGAAAAGCTGTACAGAAAGCTGCCACTCCCATGAGTCGGGCTAATGAGGCACCCACTGCTGTTACTCCCAAAATTCAGAAGGGCTGGCCCACCAGGTACAGTTAAAATTAAATGTCGTGGGTTTTGATGTCGTGAATTGTAAAAAAAAAATTTGTCACGTTTCTGTTTGATATTCCAGAGCTACAACCGAGTTCACAGGGTGGCCGACGCCTTCAACCACTCCCATCTCCATCGAAAAGCTCCTGGAGGCTGCCAGAACGGCAACAATCAGTTCCATCAACAGCTCGATCATACCAATCACCAGTGAAGCATCAACGACACCTTCGACAACGACAACAACAACTACTGTACGACCCACAACCCCTGGGTACTGCACTGAGGAGTGCGAAGTCGCTGGGACCATCAGGATTATCGGAAATGCCACCTGGGTACCCGAGCTCTTTGATAGAAACACCAGAGAGTGGCAGGACCTGGCTAATGTCGTCGAGAAGGAGGTGAGTCTTTGAAATTATCGAATATTTCACGATAACTCAAAAAAAAATTATCCGTATCAATTAAATGAGGGCTGAAAAAATTTGTCCTGATATTCCTTCGGAGATATTCTAGAAAAATTTACCGAAAAATTAAATGTAGGAAATAAAGATGTAAATACGACTGTATGAATGAAAAGATTAAATTGGAAGTCATAAATGGATTTTTAAATTGAAAACAATTATTTTCAAGTATTTTTCACAATTATTTTAATTAATTAATTTTTCAAAATTATTCAATTGCATTTCCCGCAATAATTAATCTGCGCAGATCAATCTCGTCTATATAAAATCAGCGATTCTCCGGAAATGGTACAAGAATGTGCGAATCGATGCGTTCAGCCCTGGGAGCATTTTAGTAGACTACTTCGTCGAGCTCCAGGATCTCACTCAACGAATCAACACTCAAGAACTGAGAGTTCTGTTCCACGACTCCTTGAGAACTTATAACGCCCACAAATGGAACGAATCGAGAACCACGAAGGCCCCACTGAGACTAGGAGAATTCCTCATCGACCCGAAATCCACGGATTTCGTTGTAATTCCAAGAGTGAGTTTGCCACAACACATCGAGAGGGATGACAGACTGATACCCCAGTGGGCCATTGCTGTCATTGTCATTGGAGTTGGAGGACTAGTGTTCATCATCATCTTCGGGGTTTCTGTGGTATGACTCGTTGAACTCTTTCACCCCTTCGCCTCTGAATTCTCGCAATGGCAAAAACCAAAATTATTATGAAAATTCAGTGGCAATATTTCCGGATCTGAGGCCGATACCCAAATTTTTGTTATAATATTTTTTGTAGATCTAAATGAGCTCGACGTAAAATGTTTTAACGAGAATTTCGATACCAGTCTTAAATTACGAGATATTTATTGAAAACTCATGAACCGTGACTATTTGCGTGAATCATTTTCCAATTTCAATTAAAATCATTCTTTTGGTCAACAGCTGGTCAATCGACAGAACACTGCGAAGCTGCGGCCCTCAGTCTCGGGAATGTATACTGAGGAAGCAGCCAAGAACATCATCCAGGCGAGCCAAGCAGCCACTTCTCACAGGTCCTCCCAGGATTACCCTAAATCGGAAATCTCCACAATTTGGAATGAGACTGACGCATGGAGAGAAAAATCATTCGAGTCCAACTCGAACAAGGTAAGACCTTCATAAAAATTCGTATTGAATAAAGCTATTCTCATAATAGATGGCACAATTAATAATTTTATTTGATATTAATTAATATTTATAATTATACAACATACAGTAGAATTCCGTTATAGTCGCACCTCTCCCCAATTTCTTTCGTCGCGTATCTTTCGGCTCCTCCATTTTCCTACCTCCAGGCTTCGACATGTAAATAATTCATCATTTCCTCCGATGAGCAATTAAATTCCGGGCAAAATAAAGCCGAAAAATAAATTTCTCTCGTATATTCATGCACGCAACTATAACGAGAGTCTATCGTATTGAGAGAAATAGAAAAGAAATTTTCAATTTTCATCGATCTTGATTTAGATTTTGGTTGATGGAATTCGGCAGGACGAGAAGAAATACAATGTTTACGACAGTTGGAGATCGGAATGGAATGGATACTATTACCAGCCCTCGCAGTCAAGCAGCAAATTCCAGGGATACGAAAGCAGTGCCTACTCTCACCATCCGCCAGATTATGACACGAATTTTTGACGAATCAAGACTAAATTTATTAAAAACCTTCTTTAAAAATAATTAACTCGTTCGTAAATTACTCACAGTATCAGTTGACCTCCTCATTCAATCGGACAATATTTGGTTATCAACTCTTGGGGGAATATTCCTTAAGAACACTCAACACTTTGCGGTACAAAAAGGATTGTCTATGTGCTGGTTTGCAGATGTACAAGTGGTCCTGGGGAATTTCGTAAAACTCCCCCACACCAGGATCTGCTGACTTCGGTGTCACGAATTGGAGAGGAAACTTCAGGGCTGTCACGGGGGTGGGTTTGGTCTCGCTGAAACTTACTATTTCGATTTTGTACTCTTGCAGCATATTCAGGAAGTCCTCGTGGAGCTTCAGTAATTTTGGTGACTCTGGAATTAATAATATTTACAAAATTATGACAATATCTCGGGATCTAGATGCTTAAAATATGATCTGTATATTTTTCGAGTCAATCGAGATCCATCGTCGATACACAAAAAATACGAAACATAAATTTCGCGATTAAAATGCTTTCGTTCGGAAACAAAAATAAAATTTCCGATTGATCTCATTTTATTCGTTCTTCATTATTGAATTATGATTATGATCAATTATGATGCAGGAATTTCATTTCCAGCTTGAAAGTATTCACATATCTATGTCTACCCTGGAATTTATGACAAATGATTAAATTAACGTCATGATGTACCTTCTCTCAACTCTTGCACTTCAATGGAAGGCCAAACGAGCATTTGAGTTGTTCGTTTGAGTGCAGCAATGTGTGAGCCACGGTGTGGAGTGCTGTAGAAAAATATTGCCTTTGTCTCCTTGCATAATTCATGGGGATCGCCTTTCTTCCACTCCTCCACGAGCATTCGTTTCACTAATAATCCGCCCATTGAGTGGCAGATCCAGACAACAGGGCGTTTTCCAACGCCTGCAACCAATAATTTCCCAGTGAACTCGTTACTCCTCTCGTCCAACGTGCTCCTGTTTCGAATAATATTACGATTTTTTTCATCAATAAAATGTCAGTTGCAGTTGTCACCTACTTCAACATTTTAATATCTTCATTATCTCATTTTACGATTGGATTTTATGTGATATTTACCTCATACTTTCTATCGGACATGGTAGACTCCACAGGGACAAATTTGTATCGTAATTAATCCCAATTACTCGGATATGGGGCAAATCTTTTGGCAACCAGTCTTTCGGCCAACACTCAGTCCTCACATGCTGGTCTAGCTCTCTCTGCTCCACGCAGTAGTCGTCCCTGAATTTTTCGTATTGCAGTCAATTCGAGCTAATTTATTCAATCGATTGAATGTCGCAAGAATTTTTTTTCATTTAATAGAAAGTCGATATTTTTCGATATTTTTATCACCACGAAACGCGTTTCTTCATAAAAAAAATACTAAATTATATTTACCATTTATTATACCATAAATTTAGAGAAATTTGCGCAAGATTGTCATTTTTAATTGATTTCTCACCCTTTGCAAGTGAAGGGGCCACAGGCGCGTGAATTCATAGACACTGGACAGTCATCCAGAACAATTTCGAAATCTTGACCAATTTGCTTCCATTCCCGCAGCTGCATATCACGTGCGAGATCTTTTATAAATTCGTTTGGCTGATCACCAATGGCGAGATCCAGAGTTTCAGTCTCAAAAGTCATTTGTGAATTATCTGAAAGCCAAAAAATTTTGATCACTACTTGTCATCCTCTACCAATGAAATATATTTTATGTATTATTTTCGTGCGGGAATACTCACGCACATTCGCTGGGAAGTCCTCATTTCGCTGTCTCCAGGAGACAAAGATCCCTCCCAACAATCCATGGATAAAAATAACATCCATCTCAGCCTTCGTCGAGACTCGATGCATGGGGTGGAGCAGGTAAATCCTTTTGTGAAATTTTTCGTCTCCATGAAAATCGAGGTCCAGATTGGCGAGGGCCCTGGCAGCTGGGGCTGCGACCCTTACGTCCTCGTGCCTCGCCCACGAGGCAAGTACTCCAATCCATCCTGACATGTAGATGTCCTCCAGGTATTCGCTGTGCAGGGATAGATTTGAAATGATCTTCGCGAGAAGAATGGAGAGGTCAATATTACTAGGGAATCGTTGCTGGACTTGCATCAGAATTGGGAGACCACCTGCTACTGCAATGGCACGACTGAATTGCTCTATTGACGAGTGATGATAAATCGCCTGGATGCAGTTCTGGAGGAGCTGCTGATCCCAGGAGGCGACTGACCCCGTTGTGATGCCTACGCTCGATAAATCATGATCGAGAACTAGCTCATCCTTCAATCAAATAAATAAACGCCAGGTAATAAATACAGTTGTTTATCCCTCTTATTTTGTTTGTTTTCAGACACATTGACTTCAGCAACTTACACGATGAAAATCTTGAAACGATTTCTTTAAAAATCGAGTTAAACACGTGTGATGATTATCGCACAATTTATCCATATCCTGCAGCAATTGGTGGAGTTCATCAATAATTTCGTAGAGTTTTTTCCTCAGATGAGAGTAGGGGGGCTTCAAGAAGAACCTGAGATCTGAATCGGCTATTCGAGCGAGACCCACTGCAGTCTTTGCATCGATCATCTGTGCTAATTGCTGATAATGCCAGTCTGTAATTGAAATAGTTTATTCATTTAAATTCAAGTTAATGCTCTAGTAATAATTTCAATCCTCAGAGGAGAAATGGAAAAATTCTCGGATATTTAATCGACATTATCTGAAGATTGGCTGAGTGGAGTTAAATGAAATTGCCCTCCCTCAAATTAATCGATGATACCTTTAAGATGTTTGAGCGAGCCCAGAGTATAAATAGCTCTGGATCTCTCCTCTTTGAGCCCGTTGTTGGCAATATGAACGAGTCTGTAAGCCAAACTCCTGTTCAGAGACTTCCACCATTTCGTGATGACCTGCGAAAATGTCTTGGGTGTCTCGCTGATTGATGACTGAAGATCGTTGTCGATCGAGTGAACGAATAGATCTGCACATCCAAAAGATACATGACACTTCGATTATCGGACGTTAAAAATAAATAAAAAAGTCCTTGTTGTCACGACCTTTGAACTTCGGATCATCAAGGTAGATATATTGGGCCTGTTTTTGCTCGAGTGTTAAGACATTTGTTGCCAATGTGGACCTTAGCATCTCGGATATCTCTCGGAGTTGATACATGAACCAGCATCCCCTTCGACAAACCCCACACACCAGTGAAATTAAAATTAGAAGAGGTATTGTTAAAAATATTTGGTTAGAGGTTAGTCGCATACCCGATGAAAACAAAGCACGCTGACACTGATTTCACGTATTCCATGTATCTTCTGGCTCTCCATAATGCCATCCTGCTGGATTTTTTTATTCAACTCCGCGAGCTCATGTTCATTACCTCAAGAAAGACCTTCGACTGACGTATCATCACGAACGTCAAAACACTCATCGGTGGAATACGTATGCCAGATGTCAAATTGGGAATTCAATTCTCCCGCTGGCAGAGATGTCTGACCGGAAGTCCGTCTGAATAATTTCATTTCCAGATTTTGAAATTGATTACTTCAAAAAATCATTATACATCTCCGAAAAATTCTAAAATCACTGAGAACTCGATAAAAAATATATAAATATTGGTGAGATATATTTCAAATCATAATAATCCTTTTTTATCTCAATTAAATATCGTTCCGACGTTTCACAGAAAAAATATGTAAAACCTAGATTTAACCCACATTTTTTATAAATTACAATTTTCATTATAATTAATCATTAAAAATACGAATTTTTAGTGTCGGATTTGATAAATTCAAGAAATTTTTCAATTTTTCATAAAATATACCATTTGATTATTTTACTCTTATTATTTATTCATAATAGAAATGATGTAAAAAATCAGAATATTTTACGGTATTTTATTAAAATAATTACAACAACCAAAATAATCCAGAAGATTTCGAAAATACCGTGCATACCCGAAAGTTAACGACTTGATGAAGCACCGAATCCTGTCGAAGTCTTCCGAAGTGCCCCCTCCCCCATCGTACGAGTTCGCATGGCCGACGTGTGCATACCGTAATCCGTGGTGTTTCAGGGTGTCACGTAAAAAAAAATAGCGGATAATCGCCCGCATCGGGGTCCACGCCGTCGTCAATCAGGTAGAACGAGAGCGAGGAAGCCGAGGCGCGGTGAGAACGTAAGTAAAATCCCGACATCCCCCAGGTAACCCTCAAGCCCCCAAAAGGGTGCCAATTAACCGAGAAAACGCTAAACCATGCGACAAATTGCGGAACCCAATTTCGTTAGCTCTGTGGGATTTTCCCTGGAACTCACGAAATTTTCCAAGTTTTTTCCGGATAGTCCTGGTGAAATACAACGAAATACTGCAGTGGCCTCAAAACGAGCCCGAAAGAGACGCTGGGAAATAGAAATTGACGGTAGAGTGAGAGGGACATGTCTCACTGACATAATCCGGTAGAAACTGGATTCATTCGGATTTCACCGATGATCTTTCTCTCCATGCAGTTGTTCCACTCTTCGATCGTTCTCTCATTATTTTATATTTCGTATTTCCACAGAGGAAGGAATCTGAATTGAGAACAGGACATCGACCAGTGGTGAATACTCAGTGAGGGTAAAAAAATCCGAGGGGGGGGATTGGTTGGTTAGGCACGAATTTTAACCACGCGATCCACCACGCGCCGAAATGTCCAACGAGGAGACTTCCGCCGATCGCAATGTCGAGATCTGGAAAATCAAGAAACTCATCAAGAGTTTGGAGATGGCCAGAGGGTGAGTAGTAAACCCAGATGTAACATTCGTCTTCTGCTCGTTGTAAGACACGTTGTCCATATGGTGAGTCATTCTATCCAAGAACTAACCTTTTTTTTTTATTCACTGCAGAAATGGCACCAGCATGATTTCACTCATCATTCCACCTAAGGATCAGATATCCAGAGTCAGTAAGATGCTGGCTGATGAATTTGGTACAGCCTCCAATATCAAATCACGTGTAAATAGACTATCCGTGCTGGGGGCCATCACGTCGGTCCAGCATCGACTTAAATTGTACACCAAAGGTATAAATTTGAGTATCAGAGGCAAAAAATGTGACTTTTTATTATTCTGCACCATGTATCTAGCTTGGAAATATTGTGGCATTTCAGTAATTATTTAATTCCATATTCATGACGATATTGAGCATAATAGACTTGAATTCCATCGAATCTGAAATTCTGGTATAATTTTATTAACAGTTCGGATGTTTATAAGTTCCGGTAAAATTATGAAATGAGATGGTTTAATTTGTGGTATTTTTACAGTACCCCCAAATGGTCTCGTGATATACTGCGGAACAATTGTCACCGAGGAAGGCAAGGAGAAGAAAGTCAACATTGACTTCGAGCCATTTAAACCCATTAACACGTCCCTCTACCTGTGCGACAACAAGGTGAATTGATAAGAAGAAATAACGGGTTTAATTGTATATTTTCTTCTAATATCCTGCGTTTAGTTCCACACAGAGGCCCTCACAGCACTATTAGCCGACGACAACAAGTTCGGATTTATCGTCATGGATGGTAATGGTGCCCTATTCGGTACCCTCCAGGGAAACACGAGGGAGGTGCTTCACAAATTTACAGTTGACCTGCCCAAGAAGCACGGTAATTACACACTACATCAATGGTTTTTTTTCTCACGCTTGATTTCCAAAGATGAATTCTATTATTCTATTAGCGGAAATTTTATTCAATTGCAATCGACGTGAATAATAAAGATTTAAATTGAAGATTTCTACGAATTTATTGTGATCAGGTAGAGGAGGTCAGTCAGCCCTTCGTTTTGCTCGGTTGCGTATGGAAAAGAGGCACAATTACGTTCGAAAAGTGGCTGAAGTCGCTACTCAGCTCTACATCACCAACGATAAGCCCAACATTGCAGGACTTATTCTGGCTGGTAGTGCGGACTTCAAGACTGAGCTCAGTCAGTCCGACATGTTTGATCCTAGATTGCAGGCGAAAGTCATAAAACTCGTGGACGTGTCCTACGGGGGAGAGAATGGGTTCAATCAGGCTATTGAACTTGCAGCAGAGTCCTTGCAGAATGTCAAGTTCATTCAGGAGAAGAAGCTCATTGGTAATTTATTATTCATTTATCTTGTCTCGTGGATCTACTCAGTGAGTCAACTCGTTTGGAGTCTTACATTTTTTTTTGTATTTGTACAACTTTTAGGGCGTTATTTCGATGAAATATCACAAGACACTGGTAAATACTGTTTCGGTGTCGAGGACACCCTCAGAGCATTAGAGCTAGGTAGCGTTGAGACCCTCATCTGTTGGGAGAATCTCGACATTCAACGGTACGTCCTCAAGAATCACACGAATGGAGAAGAGAAGGTGCTGCACCTGACTCCTGAGCAGGAGAAGGACAAGACCCATTTCACGGACAAAGAGGTTTGTACAACACTTTTAATAATTCGTCAAAGTCCAAAGCTTGGACATTTTTTCACAATTTGCATTGATTGACTTTATTGTGGGCTTGAATGAAATTTAATTTTATGGAATATACATAATGGATAATGGAGGATTGAAAATTGAAGTAATTTTTAAAAGATGAGGACTTTCATTGAAATAAATGAGTGAAATTTCAGAGTGGCGTGGAGTTAGAATTAGTAGAGTGTCAGCCATTGCTGGAGTGGCTTGCGAATAACTACAAGAGTTTTGGAGCGACCCTAGAAATTATTACCGACAAATCCCAGGAAGGCTCGCAGTTCGTCAGAGGTTTTGGTGGCATTGGAGGTGAGTTAAATTATTTCAATCAGAATAAAATTTCAGCGCTCTTAGAATCCACGAATAACCATAGAGAAATGAAAATAAAGATTGTGGTGCTTCCAACTCGTACCCTGACTCTGGGAAGAACGTATAATTAATGGTCTAGTGTATTGTTGACTTGCACAGGAATTCTGCGCTACAAAGTCGATTTCCAGTCACTGCAGGCTGACGAGCCTCTCGATGACGTTGACCTCGATGATTATTAAATCATCGCAGGGAAATAAATGTACTCTGTAATCCAGGTAGATTGGTTTAATCCTTCTTGCGTGCTTTTTCATTCATTTCGAAAGTTTTTTTTTTCTTCTTTTTTTGTATCGAATTTTGGTAGAATCATTTTACTTTCTTCATTGAGATGAACACTGGATGTTCATTTATCATTTTCTGATGAGAAGATCGATCAGACATTGTGTTTGTTCCTCGTGGATTCTTCAGTATTTATTTTCATCGAATCTTCAGGGAAAATCTTGATGATTTTCTCGTCGAATTTTTCCATTGTATTTTATCGTTTCTCATGGGCATGATCATCACTCGTTATTTTGATTTCTCACTGATGAAGTTTGGTATAAATTCATCTTCATTGGATTATCGAGACGATTGGACGTGATTTAGTTTCGATTAATGCATGATCGAGTTAAAGAGACCATTTATTTTGATTAATTTCGAATTGTAGTGGATTTAATGGCATGCTATACCTGTGTGAGCTAAGTTGATCATCAGGGGTTGATTGAGAACTGAAAGCTCAAAAATATCGGAGAATAATCTGCGAGCCCTGATGGTCGAGTCTAGGTAGATAAAGTCTGTGTGTCTCAGTAGACATATACATTTTTTTCACCCCATTCTGAATGAAAAATACTAACATAGAATTTCTCAACTTTTTCATTAGCTCGCACACTGGGAAAGGTATAGTACATGCTTCACTCTCATTAATGAGCTGATTTATTATTTACTCCTCGAGAGGTGACCGTTCTTTCTTCGATATCTCCTGGGGAACTGAATAATTACTAGAATTATGATTTTATCAGTCAAACATTTTTCAGCCATTTAGCTAATTCAAGTTTGATCATTTATATATTAATATTTAATTTCAGGTATTTTACGATACAAAGTCGACTTTCAAAGTATGCAGTTGGATGATATCGAAATCGAGAACTTCGATCTGGACGATTACTGAGAGCAATGAGAGTTATTGGTGAACTGATTGGGGAATGAACAGTCATTGTGGCTTCAGGATTAATATTATATTAATTGAAAAGGCGAGAAACATTTTAAAGCAAATAAATAAGAATCTAAACAAGAGAGGAATAATAAAGAAACTACACCACACATGCATTACACGTGAGCGAAAACATTGGGGGAGGATTAGGTAAATGAATCTTTTTTGAAAATCAATTTCTCCTTTCAGTGAAAATACCTTCGGTGTCTCGAGACTTTGACCATTGAGAACGATTCATTCTCCCTCCCCTAAATTAGATAAATTAAAATCAATGATTGATCAAATGTCTTGTCCTCCGAGAGTGTGCAGTATTTTTCCCCTCCATAACAATCGGTTAACCATGGTACACAATTACAATATGAGTAAATTAATAATGATCATAGAACATTACACTGAATTTTTCCACCTAGTGTGGCCAGACGATTGCAGGTCTAGAAGATTTATAAGAAATTCTAGAGTTTTGAATGGTAAATCGATACTTTTTTTTTTTTTTTTTGCTGAGCAATTGAATAAGTGAGACTGTGCGAGGATCATTGAGTGAATGAGACCAGAGTGATACGTCAAAACGATAAAACAACAATAACAAGACGAAGTTTCCTCCAGTTGTTGATAATTGGAATCGAAGCAATAGAGAAATATTCGGATGGATTTTTAAGGGCAACTCGAAGACTGTGACACTTAATTAAGCCAGCTTGAATACCTGCCTACATTAATCATATGAAACAACTAAAATAAAACATTCGTTTCGAGTACCAGGAAGTGAGTGAACACTGTGCATTAATTAAAAATCCAGCAATTGTAGGAAAGGCTACGGTAATTCTGGAGTGTTTTTTGGGAATTTAAAAAAAAACACGTATCTTCTCAGGACGTTTACGTATTTATTCGGGGACATTGACAGAGATTAAGAGGTGTTGAATGATAACAAGCTGTACAACGTAATTATTTAATTATGGTAATGATGCTGATGTGCAATTGGTGAAATGAAATATTGTTGTTCTTCATTATTCTTTGTTTTTCTTTATTGTTCTTGATGGTTCTAACTCCGTGCTGGTCACCGATTGTTTGACAACACGATGAAAGCAAAACAAAGCGATATATTTTGCTGACTATCTGAGGATTGAGTATTTTCGCTGCATTGGGAATGGAAATAAATGGCCAGCCTGGGGTTAATTTAAATGTTGTAGAGCTGAGATTTGCGTGAAAGTGTGATTTGTGTCTTATTTTTCAAATTCCATTCGTTCAAAAAAATTCCATGCTTGAAATAATTAATTTGGACATAATAGAAATTGTACTTAGAGGGTTCCAGTGTAATTATGGGGATCTGGTATGTATCACTTTTCTATTCAACGAGTGTCTTTCGCTTTATTTCATCGTTGTCAGAGTGTACACTACCAGCGAAAAGGGAAAGACGATTAGTGATGAAAGAGAGAAAATCTGCGTCCTCGATTGCCTCATGTTTTTTACATAAATAAAACAATACAATAATTATCGAAACAGAAGATGCCTGTCACGCTATTGACGTCCATCGAGAAGATTCGTGTGAGTGATGAGAGATATCAAATTCGTACGCTATTAGAAAACTCCTCGGTCAAAAGACAATTTTAGAGAGCACGAGAATTATGAATTCTGACAACTCCTCGAATATTTTTCAGAGAAAAGAAAACGATTAAAAGAAGTTCTATATTATATTATATGTCTTGTTATAAAACGAGGATTGAACAGGTCATGGTGATCACATACAGTCACATTCCAACAATGATACACCGATGATTTATGGAGAAAACAAAATGAATAATTCAAGTTTGGAAATTAAAGTGAAGATGGAAGGTGATAAAAGTCTCGTCATTTTCCCGTCTTTAACACGATAATAATTTATTCAGTCAATTGATGATCTCAAAATATTTCATCCCATAATTATCTATTTAAAAATTCCTTCTCAAAACAGGAAGCAATATTTCTGATTGTATATTAAAAAAAAAATTTATTTCATCTCATGATTTAAATTCCTCTTCATCGATCCCAGACGTAGAAGTAGATAGTATTTTACGAAGTTTCATCCCCAGGTACGAGAAGATTAATACTAGAATTTTTAACATCCGATCCCACGAATTTCTCCTCACCCCCTCGAATGGAGAGGACAGTGTCCGAAATATTAGTCTTTCTTTCATCCATCATAGCAGCCCTGAGCCACCTGGAGCCCGAGCACTTCTGACAACTGTGAGAAGGTAGTTTATCAAGACTCACTGTTCTGTTCCCACAGTCCCCACACTTGAAGAAGCTCTTGACAGCGTCAATCACCCTCAAAGGATGTCTCTTCTCCTTGCAAATATCCGATGCCGAGAATGCAGTGTACTTGCAGATGAGACACCTGACAGCCTTGCACTCGACCTTAAAAGTCGTCATCATCTTCTCCTCCATGCGCTCCTTGACCTCCAGTTTATGGAAGTACTTCTCCTTCTCGTTGTCATCAGCCTTTTCGATGAGATCCTCATGAGTTGAAGTCATCTCCATGAGCTCCTTGAATTTTTCCGATGTGGAGCACACCTTCTTCGCCTCTTGGGTATCACCAGACATTTCCTCATCTCGTTTCCTCTTGGCAGATGCCTCGATCTTCTCCCTACTCTCCCCCACCTTATTAACATTCCCCAAGGGCTTAATGCCCCCCTTCTCCTTCGCCCACTTGATGGCATTCATTTTAGCAGAGCTTATCCTCGTCTTTGGTATTGGTTGTGAAAAGTCAATCGTGTCACCAACGACTCCACATCCTAGACGAGGAGCGCAAGGCCCTGGAGACGATACTGAGGGTTTTAGCGAGGGACTACTGTGTCCTGGAGCTTTCAAATTTAATTTACTCGTTAAACTTTTTGGAGACGCTTTTGGAGAGCCATTTGACAGAGAAGATATCGAAGACAGACACAGGGCAGATCTATTGCTCCATCCTCTGCTCTTATTAATCTTCTCCAGCGCTTCCGCATCTCCCAGTTTATTAACTGATGACTCTTGACTCTTCCCGGGGGGATTATTCCCCTTCGTGAGGAGTGCCAGCCTCTCCGAGTCCCTCTGCTCCATCTTATAATTCCTCTTGGCAGGAATCGCCAGCATATTCAACTGATTGAGACCATTTCCCTGAGGTCCTCCAAAATTTTGTTTTTGTTTTCCAAAGGCGTTACCAAATCTCCTGTTGTTGGGGTCAGTCTGCAGGTCAGTCCTCCTGGAGGCTTTACTGTACTCCTGTTTGACGTGATAAATGCAGTACTCACAAATGCTCTTGTTGACGATATTGGTGCAGGGATCGCCGCTCTTCTTAACAGATTTGCATCTCCCCAGATCTCTGGAGTTACCAAATATCATGACTTTCTGGGCGTTGTCGACAGACAGAGTGGCCTCAGCCTTGTCACTCCTCGATTCCATGACATTGGGATTCAAAACCCCTACAACTGTCCCCTCGGATGTCTTCCAGAAGAGTTTATATGCCCCACTGAAAAGAAAGAGCGAAACACTGGGGATTTTGTCGGATAAATCACTGATCTGCCAGATGCAGTACTGATTTCCATTCTGAGATTTCTTCGTTGCTGATTTGTGAATGAGGACACCAGCGATCACCCAGTCCTGGGACTGGTCCTGAGTCGCCAGGAAGCTTTTTACTTTAGACACTGTGATGGCTTTTCTGTCCTGCATTCGTTCCTTCAATTCTGCTGAAGAGATCAGGGGCTTGACAATTCGCAGACCAAACACTGGATCGCTGTAGACGTCTGGAGGCTTTGCCAACCAGTTTGTTAGGGCAGTCTCTGGTTTCTTCTTTACACTCTTCTCACTCTTCTCGGGCTTCCTGGGAAACTTCTCGATGGAGGTGTCCTTCTTCTGGGAGGACTGGTGCTTCAGAAGGTCTCTTATGCTCCTACCAGAGTCCGAGTACTTCTGCTCCTCGAAGTACTTTTTTCCCTCGTCGTCTGAGGAGTCTAAATCGTCATAAACGAGACTCGAGGTCTTTTCCTGATGGCCTTTCTCCGGGGGATCATCCAGATTATCCAGGAAGTTGTAGTCCAACTCTTTGAGGACCTGGGGCGCAGCTGGCAGCTCTGGAACTGGAGTCTCATCGTCATTCGCCAAGAGATTATTCAACACGTCATCCACGTCTGAATCACTGTCTGACATGATTGCCTGTTGGTTCAATTGCAATAAAACTTCAATGAATTACATGAATTTTATGAGAGAAATCTTTAAATAAAACTGTAAGGGACCTAGTATCAGGCACTTACTGGCTGATTTGTTGAAATTTTAGTGGATCTTATTGACAAACTCGTGATGACATGTCAATAATTTGCAGGAGTCCGCAGAAATTTGCAGGTGCACACTGTGTCCTCAGTTTGCGCGGCAAAATAAATGATTATTTTTTCTTTATTTTTGCACCAGCAACAGCGCTGATAAAGCAGATTTCCCTGAATTGATTTCATCATCTGCGATCAGTGACATCTGGAGCTCCAGTGGTTGTGCCCATGCGCGTGACACATTTGAATTTTTTAATCCCGCATTCATGAAGCATTAATTAGTGTATCGTGACTTGGGACTAATTATCGGTTTAATTATAGAGGGTTAAGGGAAGCGTCTGCTGGTGGGGTTTGGACAATTAGTAAATTATTGGTGAGTCACTCAGTGTTTTTAATGCTGCGAGTGCTGCCATTTCAATAATTCATTTCTCGGTGATCGATCGGGGTTACCATAGACTTGGGTATATGACAGGGGAAAAAACAACGATGCTATCGCTCCATTTGTACACGCGATAATGCGAGTAGAATAAATCGATGATAACTGGGGAGCACGTTATCTCACTGGAGCCATGGACTAACGACGGAAAAACCTTATGATTGACGAACAATAGTTGCTCCTTATTTTTTTTTAGTTTTATCCCCACCTGGTTGAAACCTGAAATGACCGTCACCTGGTGCCAAGGTGACTTGCAGATGCGAAAGTGTCCTGATGCTACTGCAACCTTCCACCTGCCACCTGTCGGTATTTTATACTTTAAACATTCATCATCGTGAAAAAAAAAAGGTCTGCCGTCAATTTTCTACAGGAGAGTTATAGAAAATTGTCTTGCTCATCTGCACGATAAACTGGAGGTGGAAATTTTTTTTTTCACGTACACCGAGCGGTTTAAATTGATGAAAAAGAATTTTTTGTTGTTTGTTATTTTTTTTTAATTTGCGAGAAGCTTCTGTTGAGCTTTTTAGTGAATTCGGAGTCTTTGAGGATTTTTCAAAGGATTAGATTGAATCTTTTAATTGTTAATTAAACCTTCGGTTTAATAAACGCTTCGGTTCTCCCGCCAATTATTAATATTAACAGAATTGTTCGAATGGCTTTGAGGAATCATTGGATATGTCGATCCAAGGCCACACACAATCCCTTCATTCGCCAAAGGAACATGATTATTATAATTGAAACCTGATCAGGATCGTCTGGAGGTGACTCAGTGGTAGAATTTCCATTTTGAAAACAAACTCATTCAACTACTCAAATAATTCTCCAAACAATTTCAACCCACGTAAATCCCCCAACTATTCATAAACAATGATTAACTATCAATTATTTTCAATATACAAAAAAATATCTATAACCCCAACTAAATTCCTTCCCCAGAAAATCAACTACCCAAACAAAAATGTACTCGACAAAAATCCTGCTAAAAAAAAATTATTTCCCACGATTTTCCAGAAATTAAAAATTGAAAAAAAAATCTCGAAAATCGTCACTTTTCCGTATAATCGGGTAAAAGTAAATTTTTCATTGAAACTCAAACAAAACCTGAGACAGGGCAATCCATCGTTCCAGTGGGCGCTCCAGAGAGTTTCACCTGACCCCACCCAGCGGCCCTGTGTGCGTTATTCATGCACCTCTACACAGTGTTACCCACCCTTCCCTCTCCCTCTTGCCGCCCTTCCCGCAATTGGCCCACCGTGTAAGCAGCGCATACCCCACTCTCTCCCTCTCCACCGCCGCCCCCCCTCTCCCACCGGCGCAATTGCCGTAAGCGCAATTCTCCCCCATGCTCCAGCCGTCAGTATCCGTCAGTGCCCCGTCAGTCTATCGGCAACCTGCGTACCAGCCGTGTCGCAGTGCTTACGTAATAATTATTATTCCTTCAACCAGTGATCCGTTAATTTTCATTTTTTTTCAATTATTATTCCGTTAAAAGTCCCCCCTCCCCATCACCACAGCCACCAATCGTCCAACAAGATATTCAGATCAATAAAATAAAATTGAGGTGAAAATTGAAATATCGTGGAGACACGGGTGTTAAGGGTGCGATGATCGTGTGATACACCCCCCACCCCTAAATCAACGAATGGATCTCCTCGTGGCTGTGTCTATTGCCCGTGTAATCGTCAAATAATCGGGCATCGGGATTCAATCGAGCATCGGCTCATCCTCGACACCGTGGTACAGGAATCAGTGAAAACACCAAATGCATTGATTATCTGAGTGATAAACACCGTGATACTCCGTCCTCAAGCTCATCAACAACCCCTGATTCTCCAATATATTTTCATTTATTTATATTTTCATCATCTGTATACTGCACTAGTTATTGCCACGCGTTGCGGCACAATCGGCAGGTTAACCGCTCTCGTATGCCACGACACTCGTTATATCGATTGCTTTGAAAATAGAAGCGTGTGTGCAGGAGGAAAGAAGGAGAAAAAGAAAAAAAAAGGGAACACCTGCTCAACAGTACGGGTACAGTTTCTCGAATAGTGCGACAGGTGCAGCATTCAGGGAAATTGGGAATTGTGAGGATTGAAGGGGTACCCTGATCACAAGGGACTGACGATAAAGGGGGTTGACTAAAGTGTTGTGCAAAAGTGGTGAAACTGTGAAGAGTTTTTTTTTTTTAGTTTATTTATTTACACTCTGATTTGGATGGATTGAGGGAGTGCGACGAGGACGAGCCGTTTGGAATTACCGATTGTTGTGTGTGTGTTATTTATTTTTTTGAGGGGGGGGCTGAAGGTTATTTGACGGAATAGTCCTGGAGGCGCCTGTCGTCTTCGCCGGTACAACCATAACGCCGCCCGCCCTAAAACGCCCGAGACGGGAAACGGTGGACTCATCCCCGCCACCCGCTCGTATTGCATCAACAACCGGTAATCCCGGATCTTCAGCCGAAATTCAAGCGTGCATTATGGAGGCACCATTGTCACAGAGCATGGATTCGGTCAATACCGTTGCTAATGGAGAGGACGAGGTGAGTTGTTTTATTGCTGACAATTGACGCGGGCATTTTTTGGGTTTGAGGGTGGAAAATAATACTGTGCTGCCATCACTTGATCGCTACAGGGGTTTTTTTGCCGACTCCGCGGCGCCACTCGGTCTCGAGAACTCTAGAAAACTATGAGGAATTTCCCCATTTTCAGGCACCTAGACCTGAATTTCTTGCATCACGCAATTTTTTTTATATATTCAGCGGAAATTTTCAGTTCCCGGGATTTTATCAGGAAAATCGGTCAGCGAATTTTGTATAAATACAGCATACGATTTTTCCTACTACCGGAATGTTTATCTACTTTTGTTATTATTATTATTATTATTATTTTATTCAGAATCATTTTTGCATTCGCTGACAACAACGTGTTCTCACGCCTGCGCCCTGAGTTCTCGGAATGACGGGAGGGGGCGGAGAGGATCGGGGGAATTCCTTCTAGTTTTTCAAATTTATCAAACCCCCTGCGAATGAATGACGACATTTGTCAAGCCTTCTTGTTATTCGTTAAATCCTTTATTTTTATTCTGGCGTTCGATGACAACGTGTTATCACGCCTGCGCCCTGAATTCGGGAAATTGCGGTTGGGGGGGAAGAATGTGCGTGAATTCTTTCGTGTTTTCTGATTTCTAAAAAATTTACGAGATTGCAAAAAAAAGTAGGGATTCGCTGAGAGAGTCTTGATAATCTGAGACGACGTTAGAATTTTTTATTATTTCCTTTTCGTTTGTCAATGCACTTTACGATCCATATTTCCTGAGTTGCCTCATACCTACCCCCTGGAGGTCTCGATAGCGCATGCGCAACGTGTAGAGGCGTAAAGGCGCGGGAATTCGATCGGGCTACGACGACGGCGTGCAGGTGACGTTGACTGAGGGGCAAAGAGGGTAAAGAGGGCAAAGAGGGCGAAGAGGGACTCGACATGGATGAGGCCTGAAACAGGGATAACCATAGGGTCGGTGGATGGTCTTACACTGTGTCCTTTATTCTCACTATGGGGCTAGACTCCCAGGTGGGGAGCCTTATGGCTGGCTTCCTTCCGGTCTTTCTTTTTCCCCCATCGCTCTCTTTCTCGCTCTGAGTTTCCCCTTCCAATGGTGACTTCCACCTGAACGCTCAGAACGGCGCGCCACCAGTCTGCCATGCTTGTTATTGATTTTTCCACCGATGCCACGACGACGGTCAAAAGAGGGAGAACGAGAAAAAAAAAAAGTAATGACGATAGACTTGCCTTACACGGGCCTTTTAAATACAAAAGGGACGTGGGGATGTCCGCGAGTTCGGGGGAGGGTTATTAACTCGGGGATGACACTGAACTGACGGTCCGGGTCACAATGAAGGGGTTCATCGGGTTGTTTGTTGATCGTTTATTCAATTCTTCATTTCTCACTGGTGCAATAACTTGGAGATTTTTTGGGGAAACAGTCATTTGAATTCGCGTTATTCCAGAATTGCTCTCGGTGCTCTTATCTGGAGGTAATGTCATTTCAAACTCGAGACAATCAAGTTGAATGAATGTGTCTAGTGGACGTGATTGTTTCGTCAGGAATTCGTGATTTCTCTGAGAATTCATTTTTTGGTATCCATGTTTATCTTTGCCACGTGTTTTGAGGTATTGAAATGATAAAAAACTCTGAAACTCATCTTCATGATTTCTGTAGGGTTGAGGGGTGAAGGAGCTGATGTACTGGAGTTTTACTCGAGTCTTCAATGAATCAATATGAAACTTACGGGTTCTGTCGATTTTCTCTGGAGATTGTGAACTTATTTGTTCATTCTCAAGTTCGTATTTATTTTTTTTAATTTCGATTCATCGATTGATGTAGAGAATTGATGAGAGAACTCACACCAGGATATAACTAGCATGATTACCTGTTAGAGGAGTATAATTATCATAATTGAAACCCAATATTGGTTCTCTGGAAATGACTCGACGGGAGAAATTCTCTACTGAAAGACCAAATTTAATTAACGTCCCTCAAGCAGTTCACAACAACATATTTTTCCTCAATGCGTTATTAATTCTCCAGTAAATTCCCGTCAATCATCATCTCCAGGACGGGACTCCTGGAATATATAAAATTCATATTCATTCATTCGTAAAAGCCTGAATTTATTCCACTTGACGGGTACCAAATTCGCTTATCCTCGCAGGTATCATAAAATGTTGTACGACACGTAAAAGAAATTGTTATTGCGCTTACACCTGATACTATTTTCCTGCGTGCGAATGATCCCCCGACTGTTGAAATCGTTCAAGTTATTTCAGGTACAATACGTGACTGAATGCGTCCTGAAAGGGGTCTGAATTATTGAGAAAAAAAAAAGCGATACTCGAGCTAAAGTCACTGAAATATTATTATTCACCAGAGGCAAGAGCCCATTGTTTCCCCCCGGGTGGAAACTCGAGTATCACCAGAGGGTCCGCAGATGACCGCCATATGTCCAAGTGCTTTCAATTTTTTGGTTATTTCTCCGAGTCATTGATTACCTCGAGGGTTGAAAAATTCACAAACCGACGTATTTTGACGATGTTCTACATCCCCTCCACTAAAATTCCCCCTTTTTCATTTTTTATTTGCAAATTCACGGTGGGATTGCTGAAAAAAAATATCCTTTTTGCCTTTTGTTCCTATTTAATGAATCGTCCCAAGGCGATGGGAATATTGCCCTGCGTTCTTCAATAAAAGAAAAATAAATATTATACTAAGTTATTCCATTAATTTAATTGTTTACACTAGAAACAATTTCCATTACAAAATTGAAATAATTATTTTAGGGTGTCCATTTTTTGGGTGTCCATTTAACCCTAGGCTACCTCGTATTTGTTTATGTCAAAATCCCATCCATAATTATCAAAAAAAAAAAATGAAAAAACGTGAATTTTGGGTAGAAAAGGTGTCGAACATTCTTAATTCATCCGTGTCTTCCAACTTCCTCCATTTATTCCTCGGAGTACTTTTGTCATTCTTCTCATGCCTCTTCGCCTCGAGTAGTTACCGCTGCTCCTAGCTCCGGGTTGCTTGACACTATCCTTTTGTTTCTTTTCTATATATATTTTTTCTTTATCGCTGTCTCTCTCCGAGTGAGATATTTCTCTTGGTCTTGTTAGGCTACCGAGCTTGAGAAGTCACGGAGCCGAGGAATATTAACCCGAGTCGTTCCCTCCGCTTTTTTCTTCATTTCAATCTTGTATAGATATATTTTTCGTCTCGACCAACTACGTTGGCACGAGCCTCTCGGATCGATAGCTACACCACACACTCCAATGTCTTGTGTTTGGGGGTAAAAAAGGGTAGCCATATGTTTTGAAGGGGAGGAAACAGAACTTCTACACTTCTACACTATTTATTTAACCAGCTCTCTGGTTTCCCCAGAAGATCACTAGAAAATCCCTATAAAGATCATACTGACGTTTTTTTACTTGAATTTTTCCAATTGCTAATAAAACCAATATCTTTTTTTTGAATCACAGAATTTCTATCCAAAATGTAAATGTAAATAATTCACTTGATAAAAATCAATTTGTTATTATAAAATATAAAGTAATTGGTGGTTCCCAAAAATATCTTTCTTCAATGATGCAATAAATGTAGTATAAAAGTTCAGTTGATTATGTCCGTTATCATTAATAATTTTGCATTAAGCATTTTGGATAATTTACATTTGCGATCGATCAATATCGAATTGAATAGAACTGAGTAAAAATTAAATTTTATTATTGATTATTGATTTGCCTCGAGAACCATTGATTTAATGGGGAAACTGTGAAGGACTTTTTTGTCGCTGAAAGAATTCTCGAGAGGAAAGATCTCTTGATATTTTTCTTTAAAATCAATAGTTTTGGAGATGAAACGATTTTTGTGGAATTAAACAATTTAACTCGTCACATTATTACTTCCTTACGACACAATTCTCCTCATCCAATATTATTATTATGACAATATAACAAACTTCATTCTCCTCAACTTTGAAGTCTTCATAATAATGATGTACGGATGATAGCAATGAGGGAAATGATGAATTAATTACTTCATTAGAAGGAATGAATTAATGGTGTCGAGTTGCTGTTGAAAAGTCGATAACTCTTTATTTCACGATAAGTGAATGAGTAAAATTTAATAATAATATGTGATGTGGATGAATTAATTATTTTATGAGACTGATAATTAAGGGAGGGATTAATGAAGTCGGGGGGAATTGATGATCATCAATTGCGGAGACAAAGACAGTTCACACGTTGCGAAAATCATGTTTGGACAATGGTACATAGTCTTTTCAATCGTGAACATATTGTTATCACTTGGGCACCAGTAAAATGCGCATATTTCACGTACGTAGACATTTTATAATGCGGTACGTACTGCATTCCCTCCATGTGTATTCAACATTAAGGGGGTAATCTGATTATTCACCGAGCTCGGTATAATTATTCGAGGGAGATTATATGATGTTGCTCATGGTTATTTTCTCGAGTTTTTTCCGGAATTGAAAAATTTTCATTTTTGTTTGTCCATTGCAGCGCTAGTTACGCAAATACATTACATTGTTTCAACTCGGACAGTCAGACTGTTTTAATTGAAATTTTTTCCTCCATTATTCGCCAATCGTGCATTAACATTTAAAAATTAATTACTGGTTATATTTATTGATATTTCGCGGGATTTTATTTAATATTTTGAAAAAACAAGGGAAACTCGGCATTCCAGGTTTATTATTCATATCATTAGACTGCAGAATTATTTACTGAGCAGTTAATTCGATTTTTGAATATTCAGGTAAAAAATTTAAATGGAAATTGTTACTAAAATATCAACAGATTTTCACCGATATCTCGAGTCTCAAATATACGTAGAGAAATATTAAATAAAAAAAACATTTCCCGTAATTTCGAAGGGGAAGGTCAAGAAAAGTTGAGAGATGTTTTCGGAAATATTCCAGAATTTTTTCGAAGCGTTCCATAATCACTAGACGAACTCAAATTCCGTAATTTATTCAGTATATTTCTCCCAAGTGCTCGGTGTCACATTCTCCCGGTAATTTTTACCAAATTTTTCTCTCCGTGTGGCTGAGCGATAGTAAAGCTCCACATTTCACAAAATCGAGTTAAATTGCTGAGTATCGGGTATTGAATGCTCGTTGTTATAGTATAAAATGACCAAAAGTCTGTAAAACTATATATCACGAGGATTATCGATAGAAGTGGCTGTACTGCTCAGTAAATAATCCACTTTCCTTGGAATGCTCGTCTCCCTCGGAGTTTGTTATTGGATTTACCAACAGAGAAGGTAACCAGAATCGATTCGCGAATTGACTGAATTCTAGAGGTCCTAGGACCTAGAGATCACCGAGTCCCTCATAATTCTTTTTTTCTCCAGTCTTCCCGATCTCTGACTCCAAGAAAAAGACTGAATGACCCATGGGGGCATTCAGTGATTGAAATAGCCTGATTAGGATTTATTTTGCTGGCAGTTTTGCCTGATCCACTTGCTTGGGATTTTTCACATTTTTTTTTTCGCTGGGAACTCGCGTCTCGTTGGAAAATAATACGGATAGATGGAATTATATAATATCGGGCGGGGGAACAATGGGATAGAAAAACCGAGGTGGAGGTACATGACGGTACGAGGTATTATGGTTTGAGCGGATGTTGTATAACGGTTAGCCAGCCAAGAGGAACGACTGCGTGCGTCTATGTGACTGTTGAGAGACCACCGGGCCGTAAACGTGGTGTACAATAAAAAATTATTCATTCCTGATATACAATCCAAGAAAAATAAATTGCAGGAATTTTATTCCTGCGATGAGAAATTAGAACGTTAATATCTGCCTCGTGTCCAGAAATTCCTTTTCTGTTTCATTGCGCACAATGAAATAGCCAGGAATTTCAGGTATTTCAGTACTGAGCACAGGAATGAGATGTTGAAGTGTTTAGAATTCCTTGTAAAGTCGAGCAATGAACTTTCAATTTGAAATTCGTAAATTTTTGGAAATTTTGAATTTTTGAAATTTTCTTCTTACGCACAGGAATTTTATCCCCGTGCACAGGAATGGGAAATTCAAGTGTCTAGGATTCCTTGTAAAGTCGAGGAATGAATTTTCAATTTGAAATTCGTACATTTTCGAAAATCGTTAATTTCCGAGATTTTCTTCTTGCGCACAGGAATTTTATTCCCGTGCACAGGAATGACAAATTCAAGTGTTTAAAATGCCCCGCGACGTCGACCAATGAATGTTTTATAAAAAATTTCCGAATTCCATGAAACAATGAATTTCAAAAATGTTCTTCCCGTGCACAGGAATGTGACCGGTCGGACATGTTCCCCCGGTGTAGGAACAATTTGAAAAAGAAAAATGAAGGGTAAATACTAGGATTAAACCAACGGAATAACCTGAACAGCTGCGTATACATTTTTCTGGTGAGAGCACCGTGAAATCGTGGAGAGATAAAAATATTCAAAGAGAACGATTGTTAATTCAAAGTGTTACAGTTGATGATGGTGGATGTGTGTGTCTGTGTAGCATGGGAGCGCGACTTTTGCGGAGTGTTTCATGAATGGACCCCAGTCTCCACTGTCCCGACCTACCGCACATGATGCCATATAATACTCGACCCAACAGTGTCTTGACTCCCTCTTCCTCCTCTTCCTCCTCTTCCTCCTCCTCCTCCTCCTTCTCCTCCTCCACCTCCTCCTCCCCCTCCCCCTCCTCCTCCACAACCTCCACCTCCTCCTCCTCCACCTCCTCCACCTCCTCCACCTCCTCCACCTCCTTCGGCGGCCCAACTCCACCTTTTTCTACTTTGCATTTTCTTCGTCATTCCTCAGGCCCTGGACATTCTTCCTAGGGAATCCATATAAACGCATCCGGAGAAATCAATTGATCATCTCCGTTTCCTTTTAATTCTAAAAATTTTTCTCCAAAAAAATGACCCAAACTCAACGCGTCATTCGTTGACAAATATCATGACAAAATGATTGCTGATTTCACGTTTTTTGGAATAATTTTTTGAAACACCTGATTTTTTTGAATTCTCGACTTTAAATAACTTCAAATAATTTCAAAACATTTCGAATGTTAAATGGCTTCAAGTGATATCAAATGATTTCACATGATTTCAGGATTGATTTCGTGTATTTTCAGTTCAGAGTGACGGAATGATGTCACCAATGAATAGCCCCTCGTGCAAACTCCAACTTTCAAACTCTGAACTTAAACTCTAATTAGTCACCACATTATACCAAACATTTTTTTTTTAGACTTGTAGTCATTGATTCCAAAACTTCTTGTGAGTTCCTTAAATTCAACGCCCATTGCCACACAACATGTTTTACGAAAAAATTGCAATCGTCTCTTTTGTAATATTTTTAATTAATCTCGACTTTTCTAGTGTCGTTCATGAATTCCACTGATGGAATTTAAGTCCTTTAAGTTTGAAATGTCAAAATGAGGTATTTTTGTGAGCAAGTGGGTGCGCAGAAGCCTGATTAAATATCGATACCCGATTTCATTTGGACCAAGTCAACGACAATTATAGATTTTAATTTATTCGAGTGGACTGACCCGCCCCAATTACCCCGTGATATTTCTATCCCTGTGCAGCGTCATTCGATTTTGTCTTTTGTACGGAATTGGCGGACAAATATTGACCGTGGTATCACGTACAAGCACCCGCGGAATTCTCAACAACACCCCGTACATTTCTCTGTGAAATTGCCCGATGTACTAAAATCGGCAGCTGGTGCAGAATTATTACTGCGGTCTGCTAATTTTCTTATCTAAGATATCACTAATAATTCGGGCGGGGTCGTCACGCCATTTCGCATTTCTACTACTGACGAATAAAACCCCCAACTCATAAGATTAAAATCAACATTTGTCCCCCAAATTTAAATTTAAGTTAATTAAATAATTCGTTCATTCACTGATCTCTAAATTCTATTTATTTATTTCGCGAAGAAAATTCGCAATAAATAATTATCTGAAATACATTTTAAAAAATTCCAAAATGTCACGGTCGCGCAATAATTCTTCGCTTTTCCTAGAATTATCAAAAATTCTTAAAACTTTGAAAAAAAAAAACACCAGGAAATTATGGCGTGGTAATAAGTTCCAGTTCCGCGAGCCATGAAATACCAACAAAATATAAAAACGGTATATTTTTCGTTTGAATCCGTTTACGAAATTATCATAAACTCAAAAAACCTGTAATTTCGTCTAAAAGATGTGGAAACATCCCCAAAAGAACGATTTAATCCCAACTCCGCAGAAAGAGCGCAATTCGCGAAGAATTGTCATTGCGTACTCGTCACATAAAAACATTCGCACGATAATAAAAACGAGAACTCCCACGCGAATAACACCGAAAAGGCTGTGATGTGGGTAAAAACAATATTTCACAGGCCTCAAAAAAAATGTTCACCAACCCGACGAATGGTGTAATCTCTCGCAACGAAAACAATACCGTTGACGTCGAGAACCGCGAGATGAGGAAAACCTAAAGAACTGGACAAAAAGAAAAAAAAATTCGGAGAGTGAAGAAAAAGTGATGAAAATCCCTGGCGAGGTGAAGTGGTTTTATTGCAGGCCATGGTGTACCCCTGGAATCATTTCTCCTCGGTATGAATAAGTGATGGCGTACGTACCGCACACTATAGCCATCGGATGAGTCGTTCCACTCGTTTCAGACTTGCTGTCGCCGTTAGGTAAAACGTGAACTAAAACATGGACATAAACTACTACTACCTCTGGAAAAAACTACGTGCATGTGTCCTCGGGGCTATTTCACTGAAAGAAGGGGCGACGCCGATAGGAGCTGTCGGTTCTCATATTCATAGTCGGCAAAAATGCAAAAAATTTTATATCGATACCATTCTAAAGAGGAAATTCATTAATTCAAGGAGATGCTGGAAAAAATTGAAAATTGTTTTGCTTTCTTCGCTTTTTTCTTGACGACAAGGAATTATTCAATTTTAATTTATTTGTTTAGGGTTTATGCTTCCGGAAAATAGGGGAAATTTTACATCGATGCCATTGGAAATATCCAAAAATTTTATGATAATCAAATTTAAAAATCATCTGCTTGGGTTCAGTGGTTTTTAAAGAGTCGAAAGATTAAAGTTGAGGACTAGAACATTTTTGGTACTTATTCTAAATAGAACTAGCACTGACTAGTTGAGAATAATTGAAAAAATTATGTAATTTGGATGAGTCATTGGTTCACTCTAAGATCTGAAATAAAATACCTAGACAATAAATAATAATATCGATTTCAATCGCGATGACGTAAAGAGTAATGCGTCAATTTGGCTAATAGTTTTCAAAGAATATTTTTGAATTGAAGAAAAAAATTAGTTAATTAATCAATTCTAATTTTAATTTAAAATGTCTAAAAAAAATGGGGAAACAATTGAATTATTTCCGGTAAAAAAATGTAAAATTACCTGACCTTTCCTAAATGAGTTGAAATGCACTTCACAAATCGTTATTCCAATAAAAAATTCCACTTAAAAATTAATGTGATGAAGTAGAAGATAGATTTTAGAAAGGAAGCGATGATATTTGATTGAATCATACGACATCCGCAAATCTGGATAATTATTTTCGAGTCGAAACCGAAATAGTCTGATTATACATTCCAAGTACTGAATTATTACCGATTAAATTCATTCTCTCCATTTTCATTTGTCGTTTTCCCCTGAATCTTGATGCATTATTAATAAAAAAGTAAAAGAGGAGGGCGACGTTGAGTCGCACTCCGGCAGCATTACAGAAAAAAAATGAAGAAAAGTTATTGCACAGGTTTATGATGTACGGCGTCAAGCGGTAACAGTTTGACGACTATAATGTTTTAAATAATAAAAAAGAAAAAGCGAGGTCAAAGCAATTTTAATGTACGTCGCGATTGTAGAGACCCATGTGCCACGGTCCTCACATACATTTGCAATCACAATGGTTTACCGGTTTCACGAGACTGAATTGCAATTGTTTTTTCCTCTATAGATCCATTGGGTTTCAGGTGTTACCTGTACCTGGGGTGAAGATACAGGAGTTAGTTGAATAATAACTGGAAATTTTCTGGGATCTCTCGGTGTACGTTCCCTGTCGCGATAAACTTTTCTATTGAAAATACATGACTCTCACAGCGAATTCAGTACTCCGGGAAATTCGTGGAAAGTTGCGAGGTGAATGGTGAAGAGGATGAATGGAAAATTGAGTTCTGTTGGGAATTTGTTATTTATTTTTTAATTGTTACGGGAGCATTCAATATTTTTGGCGCACTTCTTGTGAATTAATCGTTCACTGGGGCATGCATTTTCGGTCAAGTATTTCATGGAAATTCGAACGAAATCCAAGTATTCTTCTTTTTTACCGAATAACTATTGGTAGTTGTGAATTGATTTCACTGGTTTGATGTGAATATTGCTCGATAAATGCAGCTCACCTACCTGCACGCACGCGAAACCCTGAAACTCTCTCAAACTCTATAATAAAGGAAAAAACACGCGAAGAACATTTTCTCGACGGACTATTATCACCAGTGACACGCGACATCGCCGTGGAAAAAAACAGTGAAATAAAGAACCGAGATGGGGGAATTATCCACACGGAGAAAAAAAATTCGATACAAATTACCAGAAAAAAAAATGTGAAAATGGAGTTTTGGAAAGCAATTCAGGTGCGAAGCGAAGTTCAGTGAAAAACGAGGGGCAACTGTAATTGCAGCAGTTGCTACGGAAATTCTGCCATTTGTGCAAGATCGATTATTTAAATAATTAACCAACCTGTGCTGGACATTTACCGAAATAATTACCCTGAGAAAAAAGTCCATTTTTACTGAATATTGATTTACTCGGTTTGGAGTGATCGATCGTTTTAGAATCGATACTCGATTTTAAAAATCATTTTCGCGGGTCGAGCAATCGGTAGGACGGATTTTTTTTCCGAAATCGGTATTCTCTGCGAATTTTCTAAATTTTTACTTTTAAAAATTTTCACTCTCATTCACAGATATTATTTAAATTTGAATTTCTAAATTATGGAACGATGTGTCGTTTATAAAAATTATAATATTAAATATTTGATAGGTTTTTATTATCAGTTATTAATTTTTTTCAATTCAAGTTTAAATTTGAGTTTGTAATTTTTCGGAAAAATCGAAAATGAAAATTCAAACGGTGGATTTTCATAAAATCGAATTCGATTGCAGTCGATCCATCCATCCTTAATATATATATATATAAATATATATATATTAAGGCCCAAATATAAATATATCTTTTAATACATACACTGACCATGCAAGACACTTGCATTAATTCGTGATTATTGAATGAAATAAAAATTATCATTTATTCATTCATTTATTCATTTAATTATTGTTCGGCGGACGAAAAAAAAATGAGAATGGACGCGTCGACTATTGGCAAGAGGGGGAGGATGTATAAAAATTCAAGAAGCGTAATTCCGGGTTGCATATGTGTGGTAGATACAACATAAACAACCGGAGCTTGGGCTCGATGAACACGAGACGATGGCATTAATGCTATGTTGTTCATATCAAGAGAAAACAGAAGGAAACCGTTCGACATTGACATTCTACATGCACACAAATTACCCACTTCTCTCCTCTTCATAATTCTCTTTTTTCGGCTCTCTTTATCGCGACTGAAAACACGCGCGTGATTATAACCCGTGTCTAATTGAAACTTCAGCACGAGAGAATAACCGTTGCATCACGAGTTGTCACGCTGTCTAATCACTAGCAAGTTGTTGTTGCTCATTGCCATGAACAATTCCAAATATCTGGATAACTTGTTGCTATTGGGGATGGAGTTGGGATAATCGATATGCCTTCGGGCTTTTGCTCAGGTATTCTCCATGTTGGGATGGAGAAGAACATGACCGCGGGAATTTACTCTTGTATAGTTGACGAATTGTTTACGATTTTATAGTAGACAGGATTTTTTTTTATAAAAAATTACGTGACTTTCGTTCACTTATCGATTACTTATTATGGAAAATTTACTGCGGTGTTATTTTGCATTTTTATAAAGTTGCGAACAAATGCTTCTTGGGGATTCACGGAATTTTTCTGGTTTGGGATTTTAACTCGTTTTGTTATGGATTGATGCACGGAGAGAGATATTTTTATTGAAAATTACGGAACTTAAGTTCATTCATCGATTACGGAAGTAAACAAGAGCATTTATTCGACACCGTAATTTTCCATACAAATCCGGAAATCCATACAAAAATTACGGAACACTCCTAAAAAATTCCGCAATAGTTCCGTCCAATTTTCCTACGTTATTTATTTATTATTTAAATACGTTATTTATTTAAATAAATTTCGCTCCGGAAATACCGAAAAGCTTTACGATACATCTCAAATATCATACTGGAAAATCGGAATAATTTTGGGAACTCTTCTCGAGACCAGAATATAATAAAAAATAAATATTCCACCTAAAAATTTTTTCATAAAAAACTGATCGTTGGAATTTTCATTCATTTTCAAATCTCATCATTGCTTCGTGCTATCTTAACTCCTAAATTTTTCTTGAATTCCCGTAAAAATGATGAAAACACTAATTTCAACTTCGCATTACGTGAGTTGTTACGTAATTTTACCGGAAGTTTTAGTTTTCGTGTTTCGTCGAGTAAACCTCGATTTGAGATTAATTTGATACTGAAGAGTCGGGGAATGGCTGTTGGGTGGATGGTGGGGTTTAAGTAGGGGATTTAACAGGCTCGATATTGGTAATGTTGGTGATGTTGGTGATGGTGGTGGTACCTCTTCCTCTGTAATTCCGGAGTCGTAAATGCAGGCGTGTTACGACCGTTCAGGAATCGTGAAAATCCACCACCAGCCAATTCTCCTCCCATTCCAGGCTTCATTTGGCCTGGACCGCTTTTCCAGTAGTCCGATTAGGAATTTATGTCTTTCCGGCCTCATCAAAGTTTTTGGATCAGCTTTTGGAGGGAAACCCATCGAGCAAACCACTCAAAGAAAAAAAAAAACCCGGAAAATTACGTAACAATGGCGTACACCTGCGCTCTTTGAAAATTTAAGTTTTGAGTTTAAAAAAAACGAAATTTCCAACAGCCATTAGGTGACATGAAATTTCGATAAAATAATCAGTTATAATTTAACTTGGAAAAACAATTTTTTTAATTTTTAAGATAAATCAGAAACTTGATAATCCTTTTTAATAAATTGAATTCAAACTCATATAATTGAAAATTTCCATGCTGACATGGCTTCTTGACTAAAAATGCAAGGAACTTTCAATAAAAATTGAAGCCTGAACTCAAAAAATAACGGAATAAACCTGAATTTCTTCGAAACCATCAAATAACTTCTTTGCGACGTGAACTAAAAATCACGTCGAAGTAAACTAAAAATTCCCGTTAATTCCCTAATTATCTTAAAAAAAAAAAAAGAAAAACTCGTCACCCACATTGACACGTAATTCTCCCGCAATTCGTGAATATTCCCCGGCGCAGAGAAATGATAGATGTTGTCATCTGGTGATATTCTGACGTTCTCTTGAGGAGATAATTAGGGTCTTTGACAGTCGCCCTTGGCAAAACGACAAAATGACAGGGATGGGGCGACGAGGGGGTGTTTTAGGGTGGCCAGGGGGTGGGTGAAAGGGGGACATATATTGCGGTGCATAACGATTGTCTCGTGGTTGTCGTATAACTGACAAACAGACAGGAACATCGCAGACGTAATGCTCGCCAAGTAGCTTGCCAGTGTATTATATCGGAGAGAAACAGGTTGTGAACCTGGGGATAGAGTATCGGTATCGATCGAACGATGAACAATGGCAATTCAACGGTACGGTCAATTGCACACGCATTTGGGAGCGGATCCTATCATCCGTGGATCCATTGTCCTTCCTAGCTCTGCTCTGATGCAATTTATCGTTGGGACTGCGCCCTTGTCAATTACCCAGCTATTCTTCAAACTAACTTAATCAATATATTGCCAAAGAGTCTTCCCAGCATTTTTCATTGTATTCATCGGAAAATCTAGGAGAATCAACAGGACATACCGACATTTACCCCGCCATTCACTCAGAACACATCGAAACGATTTTTTTTTTTCGTTTTTCATTTTTTTTTTTTTTGCATTGGGTTTAACAGCGGAAATTATGGTAATTGGAAATTATGGAAAATCATTTCGTTTCTTTTTTCAACATTCTTTAGGCGCATTTTGTAATTTAATCGTCATTTTTCATGGAAAATGGGCGATTTATTTTTTAATTGGAACCGCCGATTTGATACACCGGGTTTACGATTCAGACAAAAACTTTTATTGAAATTTCAGGTTCAATAGGTTCAATAGATTCAATAGATTTATTGGAGTTTGAATAAATTTTGCTATTGGAAATTCGAAATTTTATATAAAGATAAATGAAAAATATAAATTTCAGTTGAATCATTCCATAAAAATAAATAAAAATCCGAGTTCATAAGAGAATTCTCCTCGTATCGGCTAATTCCAAAATAAAATATTCAATTTCTGATCTGTGAAAATAAATTTGTGAAATAGTTAAGAAGCTTCTCGGCCAAATCAGTTAATCCAAGTGGTATTAATTGGAATTAATTGGTATCTCATGCCTAATAAAGCTGAGACAATGGCGAGGTACGGCCATCTCAATTTTCCGAATAATTATTGTCCGATTTACCCGGTTGAAGGAGAGTCTGCCTTACACAAACTCTTTATTCAGCCTTTTACCCGGCTTATCTGCCGTCTATCCTCAGTTATCCGACCAGGCCAATTATCTTAATTAACTCAATTATCGTTCTATCCGTCCTTCTTGTTTCAGGTACGCACCTTGTTCGTGAGTGGCTTGCCGATGGACGCCAAACCGAGGGAACTCTATCTACTTTTCAGAGCGTACGAGGTGAGTTCATCTTCTCTTTTACTCTATATTTTAATCTCTCTCACTCGTCTCGAATCTTTCCGAAATCTTTACTCCCCAATTACGCCCCTCCCCCCCTCTTTGTCCTATTCACCGGACCTGATAATTGTAATCCTAATTACAATTTTCATCTTCTCGTTTTATTCTGCATTTTAATTTTTTTCACTCGATCCGAATGTTTCGATTATCTCCACACCTCGAATATCTCTCCCCAGTCCCCCAGCCCC
>NW_011887784.1:858059-911010 GCF_000806365.1 Fopius arisanus
CACCCTTCCCCCCTCTTCTCTCTATTTACTGAACATGATAATTGTTATGGTCATTACGATTTTCATTTTCTTTTTTTGCTGTACATTTTTCTTAAATTCGGTCAATCCTCGGAAATCTTTCGGAAATTTCAACTTTCCGGAAATTTTCCTCTCTCGGCTATATTTTCAATGATTTGTATCGGAAGTGATGATTGTTATTGTAAGGGGATAATATTACTGGTGTGTGACGAATCTTTCCGAATTTCGGGAACAATTACATTCGTTGGTTGAGACCGGATTGTCACTGGGGAAATTATGATAACCGTTGAGCGGATGGATATGATATCGCTCAATCGGATATAGGGAAATTGTCATTTTCCGTGACTTCCGTTTATTCAAATTTATCTTGGCCTCCTCGTTTTATCATTTTCCCGAAAATTCTCGGATTTTTCAAAAAGATTTGAAAAAATATGAGAATTCAAAAACACTCTTTTCATTATTAAACTTTTTTCATTATTAAAAAAAAATCTGAAAATCGATAACTTTTGAAGAATTTAGAAAGACGAAATTTCTTTCTCACCGAAAATTTCAGGATTTATTATTGATTTACTTGAGTATATTTTAAATCTAAAAAAATTGCACATGAATAAAATACAATGACAACAGCGAAATCCAGAGTAAAACGGAAATTCGATTTTCAGCTGAATAAAATTACCCGGCACTTGCAACCTTTTCTTTGAGCTGTTAATTAAAAAAAAATGATTGTGGCAATGGGATTGAGTTGATTTTTAATGATTTTTCTTGATGAGAATTTGTTGAGAGATTGTTGAGAGGTTGTCGAGGGATTGTTGAGGAATTGTTGATGGATTGTTGAGAAATGGTGGCCCTTACATTTGAATTTCGATCAAGTTTGAAGTAATCAACTTGACATCTTTGTTCGTCATATTTATACCTAGAGTTCATAAACGTTTTTCATCAACGTCATGCACAAAGTAACCGAGGAAGGGAGAGACTCTCACGTCCCACACATATTTAACAACTCCCCTCACCCTTCCATCCTCATTCCATCCCTCTGGATCCCTCTCCATCCTCTGGGGAACTCCATGTCTCGCATTCAGAAACACTCGAGCAAGCTTACTCTTTCATCCTATACCCAAGATATTATGCCCCACCAATGTTGCCTCGTTTATGTTTCAAGACGCGATTTCCTTCGCCATTTATCAGGCTCGTGGCAAATGCACATTGTCTATTGACTATCTTCTCAATTTACGATTAAAAACTTTCCAGGTTAAAAATTACTTCCCCAAAAAATTATATGCAACATACCAGAATGTATTCTCTTGTCAATTTTTTTCAAATCGTTAATTCTCGTCATTAATGATTTCGCTCTCGTATTGAGACAAATTTCACACGCACATTCATTCGAAATGTTTGAATCGTAAATTTAGACATGATGACGTGGTGGTGAAATTTTTTGACATTTTTTACGGTTTGAAATTTTTTGAATTTTCAAAATTTTCCCGCTCCCTCCACCCGTAGGTTAAATTTTTTTCAATAATTTGCAGTATTCATCAGTTTTAGCGATGATTTTAAAATTTTTACAATTTTCTCAATATTTGATGTTTTTCGAATTTTATATTTACCCGCCTCCCGCCCCTGAAATTTCTTCAATAATTCGCAATCCGGTTTCCGGTGCCGCAATGCTTCTCAAAAAATTTCCTCATAAAAAAATTCGTAAAACGTGAAATATTTTGTTGATGAGAATATTTGATTTAACAACCAAGAGCTAAATAATATTGAAGAGCTCAATTTTTTGGGTCAGAAAAAAAAAATGAAACTTCACGGTTAGAAAATTTACCGAAAGAACTCGAAGAAAAATCGATGTCCCGCTCTAGAAATCCCGTCCCAAGAACTTGAGAACTTTTTATCCCCAGTGAAAGTGCCTGAAAAAAAAGAATGAATAAATTTGATAAAAAACATACCGGAGAAATAAACGAGTCCACAAATGATTTCCATGAAAACCGAAGCTATTTTTTTGATAAAAGAGCATCTGGCACACCTGCGCTACCACCTGTTCACACATTTTGGTCCTCTACTCCACATTCAACATCTCAACTCTCGTTGAGAATTAATAACGCCTCCTCCACTCACATAATTGTGCAAAATAAAAATGAAGAGTTGTCGTAAATTCACCATCCTACCGTAAATAGTTAATCTCCATCTCAAGAGTTCTGAGCTCTGAAATTCTCTCTCCCCGAATTTAATCGTACGAAGTCAGTGGAAGTACGGAAATTCATTTTTTTTCCTCAAATTTCTTCTTCAACTTTGCTACAAAATTTTACGCAATCTCTCTTAAAAAAAGCCGACATTGAATCCGAGTGAATTTATTTTCCAACTTTCCTGTCAATTGACATTTCTACGTCATTAACTTCAATTTCCGTATACGCAAAACCGTCGGTAAATTTACAACCGATTGAAACTGAGAGAAATAAAATATCCCGCGATATTCACCGGAGGAAAAATTGAACTTTCTAAGTTGACATATTACTACGTCCCAGGCGTGCGCAGTTTTGCATTCAAAGTCAATCATAATTAACTCTATAATTAAACAATAAAATTAAAAAAACACTCACACACAATTAGCGGATATATTTTTCCATGAGAAATTTTTCCATAACGTCAATGAAAAATTACGGCAGATTAAATAAAATAAAATAAAAAGTTGAAGTTCTCGCGTAATTTTTAATGAAAAAACACTTCATTGAATTATAATTCAATTATTATAATTATGATATATTATTATAAATATAATAATTAAAATTATAATTCTATAATTTTTATTAATATTTTATATCAATTATTCTCTCTGGGAAATTTAGATAGGATAAATATATTTTTCCCTGAGTGTTGAGATTAACTCCCACAAATAACAGAGACATCCATTCGAGTCCCTCTAACTCGGCTGACCACAAACATCCGAATCTACTGGGCATGACTCGGAAATCAAAATTGAATTAAACCCGAGCAACATACTATTCCACAATGAATTCACTCCCCAAAGTTTCCATTTAACTCACATCACCGTATTTAACACATGCCACGCATTTCCGTAATTTTCCTTCATCACTCAAGGGAAAATTATCCCCGGAAGGTTGAGTTTAATAGAATATTGAGTACCTTCAGTTCCCCTAAAACTCCAATCAGCGATTACAACCGTTTACATGAGAGATAACTTCCAATTCCGATGAGGGATCGACCCATTTTTTTTTATTGACAAACAAAATAAAAAAATTTCAATTCAGTACAAAAAGTTTAAAAAAAAATACCCAACAATTCGTGTAATCGCGATAATAATCAAAATAATAATTATTATTAATGATTATCTATGATTGTTGTTTGGACGTGTTTTTAAGAAAAAAATTATTTTCTTCTAATTGCATACATGTTACTGGATTGAAAGGTAAATTAACCGGAAATTCTTCTTCTTTTATCAATTCTCAGGAAAGAATGGAACCCTTCCCAAGCGAAATCAATAGATTTTTTTATCTCTTTCGGTATTCAACAAAATTTTTAATAAAAAATTTATAATATTCGTCATTATTACGATATTTAAAACATTTAGGTCTTAATATTCGCAAAAAAATCGTAATAATAAGAGACTGAATGATTCTCATATACCGAGTAATTCCCAGTGCTTCATGATCTCTCAGGGAGGCAGTGATAGTAAAAAAAAAATCTCTGCATTCAATGTAAAAATCTGCCCTGAAGGACCTTTCCCAGCTTCAATCCCCATTCATGCAATTATAAATAAATCTTGCAGGGTCGGTCCTCGGTTTTAATTGAAAAATGCCCGTACACTCATAGAAATCCCTGAATATTCCTGTATTCACTTCTGGCCGCATCAAGAGTTGAAGGCTTGTCTATTTAACATAATAATAGAAAATAAATGAAAAGAAAAACAAAACGGAACATTTTTTTCTCCTCAGCTCTGCGGCTCGTCAGATGTTCCACTGGAGAAAAAAAAAGGGAAAGAAAAGGAAAAAAATTACAAAAAATACAGTCACAGTTGCTTTCTAGAATGGTCTCAGATTTATTGTCGGTTTTTCCTCGAAGATTTTACAGACGAGGGAGTTTATGGGTTACCAGGCTTTTCACTCTATTTGAGAACGTCTAATAACCCGAGAATTCCCTAACAGGTTTTTGTCCTTTTTGTTCTGTCATAAATGATTTCACGTGAAAGCGTGTCGAGGATGGCTTAGAATTTATTCCGTAATATTGAAGTGCTTTTGGCGGGATAGTCATTGGAACAATGAGGTATTATCGCTACCCTGGGATTCTCTCTTCGAGAAACACAAAACCGTTCGTTTTGATAATCCCACTGCAACGATAATACCGATTCTCGTTTATGGCAAAAGATTATTTAATCTCAGCTTCATCACCGAGGATATATCACTGGTTTCAGCAACAATAGGATATCTCTCATCTGAAATTATTGGATTCTCGGAATATCCGAGAAATTTCCAGTTTTCTATTTTTTTTTTATAAAAGTTCTATAATTTTTTTTTCAATGTTACCCACAATTTTGTCTGAATTTTCAATTCTGAGATTTTCAATTCAATTTCAATTGCAATGATTATTTTACATAAAATACCATTTAGTTATCGTCTAGATCTGAAAATAGAGGTTTATTTGAATATTTTGGAAATTGATTGGTTTGTTGATTAAATATTCTACGGAAATTCTGTGACTCTGTCGTTATTACAAATTTGAAGTTTTTTAAATCTTAGTTTTTTAGAAGAAGTTTTTTAAATTCTAGTAATTTTCCGATAGTTTCGGGAAGTTTGAGAAACGTCGGAATAAATGCTGACATTTCGACGGAAATTATATTAACAATAAATTCTCAAAAATTGCACCTATCCCGTCCCCTATACTTCGGAGCATTGGGTTTGGAGGAGATACGATTTCCCTTTAGGGAATTTAGAATTGGAATTCTCATGAAAAATACATGCGTTTTAAATAGCTGAATAAACAGGTTTGATTCGAATTCAATTATTAAAAAGGTTAATTAATCTGAAATCTATAATTATTCGATGAAAATATGTTTCAAAAATTCAGTATTGACTTGCTGATTACATTCGTCCTAAAACTCGAAATTTCAATTTTTCCCCGCCAAAAAAATCGATTTCAATTATACACCTCATTCTTAAAATTAATTTTTAAAGTTAACGTCATCAAATCTAATTTTTTATATTTTCTCTGTTTCTGTCGTAGGGGTACGAGAACTCACTGCTCAAAGTGACGAGTAAAAATGGAAAGACGGCATCGGTAAGTACTTCCTGAGGTCAAAATAATGACATAATTACTTCCCAAAGAATGAATTCCATGGTCCAATAGAATAGGAGCGAATAACATTGTATTATTCCGGTGAAACCTCCAGTGTATTCAATCTTAGTGTAAGATCTTCTCGATTCCATGTTGTTGCGCACCAGGATGGTAATTGGGTCGCCAGAGTTAAAAGCCCTCGTCGACGGCACGACATCCTACGGGTTAAATCGATCGACTGCTCGGGCTACATCCACTCGGAAAATTTACCGGGTCATTTTATAAAACCATAACCAAAGCGAAGGGTGAATTTTCATCCGAGTGCCAAACGGAATCGCCAAGTCTCAACGAGCCTCGTGGTCCCGCCATTTTTTTGTTAATGGTCTATATTGAGAGGGCCTGAACTACCCTATGCCCTACCCTATGCCCATTTTTTTCAAATCCCTCCTGATTCTTTCGTTAATTCCTATCGAGAATATTCAAAATCATTAATCGCGAGCAAAATTATCATCGGTGGTCTATCTGAACTGACACTCGTCGGTTTTCATTACCCTGATGGAAACCCTGACTTTTGCCTCACTCGAATATTTCATCGCTTATTCCACCAAACTCGGTTCTTCAATTTGGGGTAATTGAAATTAAAGAAACATTAGCTTCTGTACCTTCTAAGTGGGTTGAGCAATTTATAATGGAACTTTGAGAAATAGATGGAAATCCCACTCTCAGATCAACTCACAATTCAGATTAGCGGACTTGTCGAATTATGAATATAATTCTGAATATTTTAATACCTTTCTTGTACATCTCTGTGAATTTCCATTTGACTCGGGGGAGTTCTCTAGGCCATTCTGGGGTAAAAATGCAAATTAAATTAATTCAAATTAACGAAATGGTAAACTGAGATAAGTCCGTTTTGAGTACTGACAATTTTTCAATGAATATCTCAGAATCTAATGCAGATAGTCAAATTTTTATCAGGACCTTTTTTGTGGAGCCAAGTAAGGGCTACAACAAATGTTATTACAAAATTTTCTCTATCTTCCTTTAATTCACAGATATTAATAAATATTAGTAATTATGTCCGGTTACCATTTCACTACTGAGTTGTTCGATGAATTTTCAATTTTTTATATTTTCCGACGCGTAAACCCACATAAATAGATGAATGAAGAATTAAGCAATGAATCGATTGAGAAATTGTCAAGTTGAATTTCTAGACAATCAAAAACAATGCAAATAAATAAGTAAAAAAATATGCAATCATAATTCCTCAATATTGGGATGTCATGAAGATTATGTTCTCATTGCATAACATTCCGTAAAAAAAGACATTATCCCCTGGTGTGCATAAGCAGTGGAATGAGGAAGGAATTACTCCAAGTGTTGAAACCGTTTTTTTTTTTTCACTTATTACGATCATACGTTTTTTATTAGTTTAAAAAAAACATCCATAACTTGAGACTGTGCATGGTATTTACCAATTTCTAAATACAAGTTTAGATAGAAAATATTGTAGAGGCATGTAAAAAATTGTTTTAATTTTTCAGCCAGTGGGTTTTGTAACGTTTCACACAAGAGCAGGAGCTGAGGCAGCGAAACAAGACTTACAGGTAATAATCCGCTTTACGACTAAACCGAAGCACTCAATCGTCCACACAATGGAAATATGTCAGTCCAAATCAACAGAAAGCATAAATCGAATGAGAAGGAAATACAAAAGAACAGTATCGGTAATTCGGGGTTAAAATGTTGTCAACTCATCTGTACACCTTAGCCCAAGGATGATGTCCAAGGGTCTGTGAATGTACTAGTTCAGTTTGCACAGTGTGAATTCATCCTCTATGAATCTTCAATTCGAATTAACAATCCCTCACCCACCCTGATATTTCTGATAAACCATTCACGTGGTGTTTGTTATCGTAATTGACTGAGGCATTGAGTTCAGTATCTAATGATCACATACGTATAAATTATTTTCTCTTTCTATCTTCTAAACCACAACACGCAACTTGACCTCACGCAAACTGCAATGTATAGTCAACAATCTGTTTTTTTTTTTAATCCCAGAGTTTATTCGAGGTACCTCACATCCCCAATGGTTTTCACGTTTTCCCATTTTCCCCCCACCCCCTAAACCAGCGATTAATTCAGACGTCGAATTAAATTTCTTGAATTAAGAATTCTTATCGTTTTTTTTCTGATTAAAAAAAATTATAGTTTTACAACAATTTTCAGGCGTTAATGCAGAATAGAATTGTTCCAATACCCGCAGTCTTTTATTTTCAATTAACAAAGAACGAGTTTTTAATTTTGATAGACAAACTGAATTAAATTGATAACTGGAATGTTTCTCTCATTCCAGCAATTTTCAAAGTCGTAACGACTTTTCAAAATTCATAAAATTAAAAAATTTTATTATTTTAAAATTATTTGTTTAAAAATTCAAAAATTCATTTAAAAAATTGAAACTAAAAATACGAATCCGATGTTGAATATTAAAATATTGGAATCACTACATCAAATGAAATGAATGAAAAATCTTGACCATCACAATGACGAGTATTCTTAATTCAAGAAAATGCCAATTTTTCAGCAATTGCCAGTAAAAGCCGACGCGAAAACAGAATAATCTGGTGTATTTTTGCTCTTCAGGGGTAAATCCCAGGGTTTCCTGGTAAAACCAAGGAAAAAAGCTGGTAGATTTATTCAAGAAAAGATAAAATATCCTAGTGAGTGTTTGATTGATCCCGTCGTTCTTGTGCTGGAGTTGAAGAGAATTTCCGAGGCAGAAAAAAGAATAAAGAGAATAAAATAACAATAGCAAAAAATCCAGGAAAAATGCAAATAAGGAAAAAAGAGATGACGCTAAAGTCCAAGGTGTCCCCATTGTACTAATGTAGGGATCTATTTCCAGCAGGGGGTTAAATTCGATCCTGATATGCCACAAACCATACGTTTGGAATTTGCAAAAAGTAACACAAAGGTTAGCAAACCCAAGCAACCAGCCGCTGCAGCAGCCACCTCGCACCCCGCTCTGATGCACCCTCTAACCGGACGTAAGTATGCACCGCCACTCCGTTCACTCGCTCTGTTTAAACTTCTCTTATGATTTTAATAATTTTCCCCGAGGGCCTATTCATCGGTGAAATCACAATGAAATCACAATGGAATCACAATGAAATCACTATCACTCTGAATTCAAATCATCAAATAAATCCTGAAATCATGTGATATCCATTGAAATCGTGGAATTGAGAAAAGCTTGAATCAGTTGGAGTCAGCAATCATTGTGATATTTTACACCGAATAATCCCTCGATTTTTCCTCTATCATCGATTATCAAATTGAGGTATCGAATCGATCTTTCAGATATTACCTTTTCTGCTTCATGTAGAGTCCTAGAGACATACCGAGGGGTTGTGTTTACTCTAACTCCTGTCACTCACCGTTCACGAATCCTCTTTCGTTCCTGCCTGTTCCTTTTACCTGAGAGACCACAGAAGACCCATGTCACTCGCACTGAACTCCAAAGCACTAAAAAGTAACCGAGGAGATGAGGTGTTTTGAGAGCTCCACATAAAGAGAAGAAACTCATTTTCACAAAAATTATGTGCAACATACATGCAGCAACAAAGTACTCTCTTGACAATTTTTTCAAATCGTTAAATCTCGTGATTAATGATTTAGGTCTTGCAGTGGGAGAAGAAGTTTTTCAACAGAATGAGAGTCTCCGGTTTAGTGAGAATTTTAAAATATTACCAAGCCTGAGATTATGTCCTTATCATAAATTTCTATTGTTTGGGATGTAGCTGGAGTTTTATTTTTCTTTGAAATTTTTTTACGTAATATCCTGCACTGACAATGCAATATTTAAAGTCAAGCTTGCATATACTGAGAAAAAATATCAATGATTATGAAAGTCTTCGTGGTACGAACGAAACAATAATTTTTCGGTTAAAGATGAGTAATCAGATCGAGAGAGTATGAATTATTGCAATTGATTCATTTGTAGACATGACATGAAGTTATAAATTTATGGAAGGACTCATGGTGACGAGTAAAAATTCTCTCGATAAAAAAGAATCTCTTCCTGATGAAAGACTTGTTTCTCACAGTGTGAGAGGGAAAAATTTCATCAGGGCATGTTACGATTTTTGAAATTGATAAAAAAATATTTTGTTGTATGAAGCCAGCACTTTTTTTGCGCGGAGTTTTTTCTCTCAGAACAAAATTGCCATGTGGTGCTAGAAAAAGGCGGGGAAATGAGGTATTTCCTGAGCGATTTGACGGTTTTTTTTTTCTGAAAAACATTGATCAATTTTCGCGAGACCCTAGAAAACCCGTTGGCTATTTTCTCTCGAAAGAACACACCTCGAAATATGTCGAAAGCACGAGAGCGAGACAACAACTTCCCTAAACTAGGTGAAAAGAGGGGACTCTAATACCCTAGGAAAATTGAGTTAAAACTTTGAAGAACGGAGTTTCATCCTCGGTGAGTCATCGTGATAATGAGGGTTTCGAGTTACCAAAGCGACGTCAATTTAAATCCTAATGAGCCTTCGGGGAAAATTCTGTTGGATAAAAATTATCTCCCGCCATTGTTATTTCTGAAAAACAGCTAAAGAGAATATGCACGTAAAAACGATTGTAATTAAGGTTGTGCAACCCCGAGGCTATCGTTCAAATTTTACATCTGATAAAACTTAGCGAATAGCAGGCAGAGAATCGAGTCACGAATTATTTTTTTTCAACGATCGATAATTGATATTTTTTATTGCGATGAACAAAACCGTTGAAAAAAATACAAGCTATCCGACTACTTTTCATACATTTAATTTAATTTCATTTCGATATCCAAATATATCGAACAAAAAAAAAGTTAACAAAGCGAATAATTTCTCTCCACAAAATGAAATTCACGAATATCTCGGAATGTAAAAAAGATAAAGCAATTTTTGTTATAACCATTTTTCCAGAGCTGACTGAGACCTATAAAAAAGGTTACTACTAAAAAATTGCTATTTGCCTTGGATTCCGAGATATTCAGCAAAAATATACTGAGCGCAGAGCAATAACCAAAATCTATTTGAACAGTTTTATCGTTTCGCTACTGCATTCTTGGAAAAAAAAATGAAAAGAAAAAACCGACACATGCGCGAAAGTTTTAATGTGTACGTGCGTGCACATAGTCCGCGGAAAAAGATTGCGTGGAGCAATAAGTGGTGAACCAGCCAATTAAGTTGGCAGATGTAATCAGCTCGGGGACGGCAAATGGAGGGAAAACAGGAGAAAATGGGGGTAAATAAAAAAAACAATATTTTGCAGGGCTGTCTTCACCCCGCAGTTCACTTAGAAATGTACAATATTGATCGGTTCTGGAGGTCAGGTCAACTGGTGATCGATATTTTTGTCGCACGCGACGTTGATTCATTATTGAGACGACCGTTCGGTTTATCGAAGTTAATAGTTGATGGTGAATTAAAAATCCAGGGATAGCCTCGGGCCCTGAATGTAGATCGTTGAGGTCGACTTTTGCTTCTGTCATTCTGTCATTGGATAAAAATTCACTTGTCGGGTGTTTATTTTCGATCGGGCGCCATGAATTATGCACTCGTTCTTCGATTTCTCCGGTTATTTCGTGGCCCATTACACTTTTTACATTAAAATCTCGATAAATATTGTTTCCAAGTCGCTTTCTTCCTGGTTACGTAAATATTTCATAAGATTTTGATATTTTAATCCCCTTGACTCCATGAATTCCCTCATTCCGTGGAATGGCGAGTGAAGAAAGTCAATGGAGTAGTGAAACGCGGAAAAGATACTTGGGATTTTTCAGGGTTATTAAACATGGATTTATCCCGGAACTTATTAGTTTTGAGAAAAAATACCAAAAGACCTTTTTTACCGAAAATTTAGTGAGCCAAAAAAAAGTCCTCTACGATTTTCACCCTGCGTTGATGTCTTTCGAGATAATTACAAAAAAAAGCCAACTTCGTCGTATTACACTTCGACAATTGACTCCGGCATTATTTACCGGGAGTTTATTATTGCATTAGAAATTGGCGGGAGTATAATTGATCAAATTATCAATGATATAGGCGGAAATTATTTAAAAATATTCTTCAAGTTGCGCGGTGGGTGGAAAATGTAGGTCATTGAGACGAATCGTTAACGAAGAGAGAGGAATTATGGAGCCCAACGCAGAAAATTGAATAGTCAAGTGAATACTAAAGTGATAAAGAGTACCTAGGTGGTTTCTATAATAATATAAATGATGAATCGGTTTGTGATAATCACTCAGATGCTTTAAGTGTATTTAAATTGAATTTTTTCAGACTTAGGAAGCCCATTCTTCCCAGGTGGACCAGAACTGTGGCACCATCCACTTGCTTATTCAACAGCTGGTGAATTGCCTGGAACACTTCAACATGCGACACTCGTACATCCTGCGTTACATCCACAGGTCCCCGTACGTTCCTATCTTTGACTATCTGCGGACAAAGCTATGGAGCCACCAACAAGCGCCCCGATGCACGTTAGTGATACATGATCGTTTTACTCCTTCTCATCTCGTTATTTTTCACAAAATCTGTTTAAAATACCTTCTAAACACTTCCGAGACATTGCCAACTAATTTACAAACCCATCAAATTTTTTCTTCATTTACTTTATTTTTAATTTCAATTCTATTAAATAATCAGTTAATCGGTAAACATTCAGTGGTAAATCGGCTTGTCTAATCTAGCAAGTATATTTCGAAAACTACGAGAGATATGAGATTTTTAATGGTAAACTTTTTTGTAGCTCTTCATTAGCTCTACCAAAAAGGTATTAATGAAGATTACGCTATTTCTATTAGATTTCGAGATTTTCACTGAATACTAGTCAATATGCAGAATTGAATTGGTATCGGATAGAGGGTCGTTGGTCTTTTCTTTTTTGCGAAAAAATTCTGGGAATTTGGGTAGTAAAAATTGTAAGTGCCAGTGTACGGAGGTGATTGGATTTATTTTGAACTGATGATTTATTCAAGTTGAGTAAGTTGTTTGAGAACTCTGCGGTTTTGTTTTGATATTTTGTTTTCCCTTGGGGTGTTTTTGTAGAAGTCTATTGTTCGATCTTCAGGTTTGATTTATATTTTTTTGATAGCTCGTATTGATTCACTTCTGTGGTTTCGGGAGGATGAATAAAATGTATACCAGGCACAAACAGGCACCGGCGATGCCGTAGATAAAGTACGATGAGGCGTGGAATCAATGGTTATATCGATCCCCTGTAATAACTCGGTTTCTTGTTCTATCCGTATTTTATTGACGTGCTCCGAGCTAAATGGTTTACGCGTACCGAGTACATCGAGGTACGCCATCAAACCTACGATTTTTTTCCCCCATGAACCCAGAGTGATGGATGAGGTATCCATTATTTCCGGAGGTACAGGAAGCATCGAGGCACCCAAAACCTTCCGTAGTGTCACGTTAGATTCTGACATTTCATTTCATCGATTTGATGTGAAAAAAATTCATAAAGCTATTCGCTTTTTACAAGACTGAAAACTTCTTGATATTTCAGTCCTCGTATTTTCTATTTTATTCAATATAATTTCAATCAAAAATTCTCACTAGATTTTCCGTTTGTCTTGGAAACTTAAGAAAAACGAGTTTCCCATGAGAAATAATAATTCGTCTTGCAATGAATCACTTTAAAATATAAAATAATATTAATATACATTAACTGATTTCTCACTGAAAACTTGAACTTTCAGTACATTGGGAATTCAGGGAAATTATTGCGTAAATTATTTTCAAACTCACTTTCCAAAATCACTTGATGATTCTACATCCAGTGTAATTTTCCAACAGTAAATTATAATAATTTATAAATTTCCTCCATTGAGGCCCTTACGAAATCTCAAGCATCTCGAATGAATCGGCGACTCAATACTCGTCTCTCAAATAATAAAATAAAATTTCAGGGCTCCGCTTCGATCAGATTGTTTAAAAAAAAAAAGTACTTAAAACAGTTTAACATCGTATCCAACGTCAAATGCGGGGAATTAATGTAGAAATCAATCACCCGGGATCGATGTAATATCATTAATCCTGTTGCCATTACTCATACACCATTGGAACATCAAAGTTTGATGCAATACGTCAGTCACCGTCAGGGTAATACCGTCAACAAATGATAGGGAATATATTCGTGCATCAAACAATGACATTAAATTCGTTATCGATGACGAGTGATGAACCAGAAATCCCGGAATTGCAGAGTATCGAAATCTACCCCACTTGAATTACCCCAATTTTTCAGTATTTCATCAACAAATTTCGTTCCGTCCATGACGATTTCATGGATTTTTCGTTAATTAAAAATTCCTCTTTAATTAATTACTGTGAATATCCGCTACAAACATCCACGCAATTACCATATCGCAGTATTGAGCACAAGTTGAATTTTCTGTGATTCAGCCCAGAGAATGAATAAATAAATATTCATTAATTCTGGAAAGTGCATTCTTCTCGCCCTCAGTTTTTAGCCAATATCTCGAAATTGAAGGGAGATATCAATATTATCATTGATACCATTTTTCTAGCTCTCAGGATTTCCTACAAAAAATATTTTTACAAAAAATTCGTTTTATGCCTTCAATCCCGAGATATTGACTGAAGACTTTGGACAAACTGCGGTTCACTGATGAATTTACTAAATTTTCTAGAAAAAATGCAGTTATATCCTAGTTAGAACTTATTCCCTATTGATTTTACTAGATTAGATTTGAATGGTGCATTTGATTTTCAGGCTCCAATGTCTCTGCCGCATCCAACAACCCTGACGTCAATCCACGCATCGTTACCCCACTTTCTACCATCGCCAGCATTAGCATCTCCAGTTGGTTCATCATCATCTCAACCGAGCATTGCTGTCAGCAATGCACCGTGCTCCACTCTCTTTGTTGCTAATCTCGGACAATTTGTGTCTGAGCACGAACTCACCGAGATCTTCAACAGGTAAGTGAATGCACAAGTGTATATATGGGTTACAATGAAAATTGGTAGCACGCCAATTGCCGTGTAATGGATAATAATGGCCACGAGACAACTCTACCCATACGTCGTAATCAACGTTTGTCTTACTTATAGATTATGGCTAGCATTACGTACTCTAGTTGACTTTAAGTTGAAGACATTTTTCACACGCTCTCAATACCCGCTAAGATCAGCATTTTATATTTAAACCGAGTTAAATTACCGAATTATTGCCGATATATTTTCCTTTTTTTAACCAATAATATTTAATTTAACATAAAAATCGGCACTAATTAAAGGTATTTCGACAGATGGGTAATGAGCGACACTCGGTGTCTCTTCTATAAGAATTACCCAAGATGTACCTATCGTTTGCTCATCCCGTTGTACCCCCTAAATGCAAATGACCTATTCATCGAGACAATTCATAACCCACGGAGGACAGATGTAGAACGAACGGATATCCGTTCGCGATATTCACCTCGCGATAAGTGTCAGGTATTCCCACAGGTTTACAATACTACCTGTCACCACCTCAGGACTGTTTTTCCAACATTATTATCTTCTCCACCGTCAGCTACTTTCCGCGATTCCTATCGATTGATAGCGGATAAACATAAACACCCATTCGATCCACAAATTACCCCCAATAGAGAGATAAGGGTAATTACCCCGTAACAGAGTTTTCCATAAAAGCTATCCAGTTGCTCTATTGATTTATACATCTCAGGATGAATAAATATATAGCCTTGAGGAGCCCGATAATACCCGGACGATCGTTTATCCGAGTCTCTTGAAAAGTTTACGAATGAGTGGTACCAACAGTTCACTCACTGAATAGGATATATTCTATTAAAATTCTCATCAACCAACGGGAGAGCGCAGTGGCAACTTCCGGTGTCACTGAGCTCGTTAACGAATCAACTATCTCCCAGGCACTTTGAAAAACTAACGCAAATACTTTTAAATAGCACCGGGGAAATAGAAATTAAAAAGGAAATTACTGTCAGATGGAAATACTAATTCTGCATTAACAAACCCATCAATTTGATAATGTCATTTGCACCCTATTATAAAAAATGGGGGAGGATGGGGAAAGGGGGGAACAGCGAGGTTTCGTGGTAGTGGTAGTAGTTTCCATAAAGGCTCCAATTATTGTTATGGTAATGAATCATTCGCGACTCGTAAAATCGCACTGGGCATCGATTTCATTTGAAAGGGTACGCAATTAATATTCATGCCGTTCAATCCAAGTCAGCCGGAATTCTACGGGCATGCGCACTAGGTTTTTTTTTTAACTGGTCAATTTCGTTTATTATAGTGATGGAATTATTTTTTCATCAGCGGTACGCCGTGACAATTTCATATAACGCCAATTGACGAATATTTTTTTGAGGAGCGGAGAAATTTTATTCCGCAAGTGGTTTCCCGTGGTGGAATTACAATTTGCTTTCGATTTAGTTCGACTCGAGCCATCGAGGCCCCAGTTGAATTTTTGACTGAGTTATCATTTTTGATGATAATTTTGTATTTCTCCATCAAATAGAATTAAAAACACAGAGTAAATAAAAATAATAAAGATGGGATAAAAAAAGTTTTCTCTCTCAGGGGTGATTAATATCATAATTTCGTTGCAAGGAGTTGACAATATATTAAAAATATATAAAAAAAAAATAAATAAAAACAATGTCATTCTAAAAATCAGAATACCTCAAAAATCTCATTAAAAAAAATTAAAAATAGTAAAACAAAATTTATTTGAGTGAAGGGGGTGGGTTCGCAGTCCTGACTCAACAGCCACAGCCACAGCTGGTGTAATTATTTAAAATATTTTATTTTTATCAAAGCCCTGGAGTTGGTGAATCAGAGGGAATGTTCTTAATTAAATTAAATAATGTTTGCAGGGACAGGAGGGGGCGGTAAGGGTGGTAAGGGTGGTAAGGAGGTTAAGGGGGGAGAAAAGCGAAGGGAAAGGGAAAAAAGGGAAAAAAGGGGAAAGAGGGGAAGGAGGGGAAGGATAGAAAGGATAGAAAGGATAGAAAGGATAGAAAGGATAGAAAGGATAGAAAGGATAGAGAATGCAATGTAAAAGGGAATGACCGGTTTGAGACACGCGTGTCTCACAAGGGCTTGAGATCTAACCACCGTAATACGCTACGATACACCCTCAAATTACGCGGCTCGGTGCATCGTGTATATACCCACCCCCTCCCCCTTAACCCCTTTCACCCCACCGCAACCCTCTGTGTTCACCTTTCGATCGATGGCACAACTACCACTTCAAAGGGAGTATTCCTGTTTCTGATAAATAAACTTGGCTTTAATTTTATAAACCCAGGGAACAACCACGATTTCTAGGTGGAAAACGAGCGACATATTTACTGGGAGAATATATACTCGTTTATTTTTATCACGGGGAATGCTCGGTTATTTATTTTATTTATCTATTTTTTATTTTATAGACTTTGGTATGGGGAGGGGGATTATGAATTTCAACGGGATTTTGGAGGTGAATGGGATAGAATGATGAAACTATTTGCGGATGGTTATTTACTTATATGTAAAGAATAGATTAATTTTGTGGTTTCTGCGGGAATCCTTGTTGTATGATATTATGGCAATTCCCTCGGTAATTGTTGCTCGTGGTTTTCACATTACTCCTTTCCCATGATTATCATTTTTGTGATTGTGAAAACCCCGGGATTCTTTATTTTCTCGGGATTTTTGTCTCTACGTTATTGGCAAATGCCTTTTAGCTGTTGCGCAAATTTTTTAACGGTGTATGAAAGGAATAGAAAAAAGCGTTTCTTGACGTTAGAACGGGAATTTTTGAATTCTTGAGGATTACTGGGTCGGAAAGTCCTCGGAACTTCAATCGCAGAGTAATATGAATTTTTAATTGCGTGCGGTTGAATTCAATTTCGGATACAAATGGTTCATGAATTTCTTATTTCTGTTAAAAATTCAAAAAAATTAGGGTTTTTGGGTTAAACCATAATTGATTTGCCAATGAAATCCTGAATTTTCCACATTTTCCGAGTTTCCAGTCTTATGAACTTAAAAATAGAGAATTACCGGAATATTCAAGGAATTAACTGATTCGCCATCAAACAAATGCACAGAAAATGTACAGAAATTTCATGCCACTGTCTTCATTAAAAATTTCAAGTTGCTTTACTTGAAATTTCAAGAGTCCTTTCAGCTCCGTATTTTTTCAATTCTGAAAAATTCCTTCAAACCAGAAACTACTCTCAAATTCATATTTCATAATTTTTCCACTTGAGCTCTGAGAAATCTTTTCCCTCGAGACATTTCCGATATTTTATTTCAAAGCACTCACCGAGTTTTTATGTGCCAACTTTTCATTTAATTCATTGATGTTCCAAGATTAAAGAACATCAATGAAGGATAAAATTAATTTGACACACAAAGGAAAGTTTGTGGTGTTCACTGAAGGCATTTAGAGCTCCAGATTAAATCCCCGATGAAATATCAATCGCCAAATGGATTTATAAAGGATAAGCTCCACGAATGTGTCCGAATGAATAGTATTTATCAGGTGGAATTTGAATATTAGTTCAGAACGATGGACAATCCGTGTATGCCCATGGGTCATTCTGGATGCAGTACCTAACCCTCGACTACGGGAATACCTCTCAAATCCCTCTCCACCGTGGGTTTCAACTCCCTACATACAAATCGATATTCCTCCCAGCTGCACCCCTCAAAAACCTGCAACTGAGCTTTTTTTTTCACCCCCAACCGAGCGAAACCATTGGAGCAATGAAAGGTTTCACCTTTCGATTATCTCGCACTACTTTTTTCGTTTTTGGCATTTTTCATTTCATCCAACCCATCCCCAGGGCTTTATTTCGATACTTCGAAATGGTGTTGTAAATATTTCCACGAGTTATCGCCGCGATTTTTATTATTTCATTTTTTTCTATCACCAAAAAAATGGACGACTAAAAATTGTCATCGTGTTTAAATTCCTCTGGTGTCTACAATTCATATCATCATGAATTGTAATTAAATTTAAAATGCGAAGAATCTTCTTGTATCTCCATTTTATTACTAGAGGATTGACCGACTTTCTGTGGAAATAATTAATTACTGGATAATTACTCATTTTTAATCCAGCGTATGAAAATTTTCAAGAGTCATTCGGTCTAATATCTCGGCGTAAATTATGAAGATGTTTTAATTACGAAGTCTAAAGTTACTTCTGACGTAGATTCTCTTCAACTAGAATATCCCCTGATTTTTCGTTTATTTATTACTTAATAATTAACAATTTTCTCGAACATTTAGAGACTCTTCATTTTTCCCAGTGTTTTATTCAACATGTTCTAGAGTTATTTATCCTAGTCGATTGTTGTCGATTTTAGGTTTAAATTATTAAGGCAAAATGGGGGTTTTGTTTAAACATTCGCACTGACTTTTCACGTCGGTTATTCAAATAATGAGAATAAAATTATCGCGACCTTGCACTTTATTATAATTAATAAAATTAATTAATATGTAGAAAATACACAAACTACATTTCACGTTTCGACTACTCCACACTTTCATCTAGTAATAATTAGTGTGCAATAATTTATAATCATTATTAATTTTTCTTCATCAAATTTTTCTCTCAGGGTAATTGGTCGTCCCAAGATACTGTCTTGTCTCTCTTTTTTTTAATTACTGTCTCACGCAATTTCGTTCATGTGTCTTATAAACAATTGGGGCTAGATGGGTTGCATATAGGAACTTGTCGCATAAACTTCTCGGCAATGAACAATTGCATTTCAAACATTATAAAGCAGTTAAAAGTACAAAGTCTCGCCGAAGCTCCACTATATCAAACTGGAAAATACCCCACCTTAGGAGACGTACACCGTTATTTCACCCCGTAAAACTCGTCATTTCTCAACTTGGCCTTAACCGTAATAAAAAGCTCCGGATGTACAGAGTGCACATTAACCTGACTGACATAGAAATCCGTATTGCAGAAAGAAACATAGCGTAGTCTCCGAAAACGCAAACTCTATCATGAAAAAATATATATTTCTGCCAGATATTTATTTAATTGGGAGAAATGTTTACGTGTATAAATATTTATGTGATGTCGTATTGCTCCAGCCGAGGGGAGACGAGGCTGATTGGATTTTGATTGTCATGATTTGACCTGGGGTGGAATCCTCCGATGATTAATTTCCAATGTTTTATTCAATAAATGTCTGAGATTTCTCAAGGATTTCTTCCCTCCTTTAGAGATATAATTACCGGTCTTTTGAGTAAATAAATAAAAAATGAATAAATAAATAAAATAAATAAATAAATAAATCCTAAATAAATTGTTGGCCGCATTGCTGATTGCGATTGTTTATTGCATATTATCATTGTCTCATGACTCTGTTTTTTCCTAAAAATTTATGATATATATTTTTAAAAGTTGGGAAAAACGCAGGAAAATAATCGATCATTAAATTTTGGGAATGATTAAATAATGATAAATAAATAATGGAATCGGTTTGTTTTTTCACGTCAATCCAACCAACAATTTATCGAAAAAATCTAAAAACCAGTAATTTTAACGTAAATCTTACTAATTACGTGGGGGATTCCCCCAAAACTGTGATTAACTGGATCACCTTCGAGAGGGATATAATTGTCGCAATTGGAAACTAATCTAGTCATTAATAATTGAATACTCCCCCCGAGTACTCGTATATCTCGCAAAAATATATTTTTTCACTTAATTATTTCTTCCGTAGCATCACGTAGAGATTGGGAGCACTCAATGATTCTGCCTCAAGTGATCGTTCCTATCCGATATTCAATGACGATCAGTACCTGGTGGTACCTGCACTTGCAATTATTACCAGAGTAATCCACACACGGAGAGAAATTTATTTAAATAACTACATTAACTATTAGTAACTGACATAAAATAGTAAATATTGGAACAAAATTATTTCTCACAAATGAATTGACAAAAAATTATTAATCGCCTGCAATCCCTTGATCACTTAAATTAATTACTTCCTGATAAATATACTTCGGAGAAATTATTTTGGTGGTGGGTTAGACTCTAGGGAAAATTCCCTTAATTATTCATTCGATTTAAATATCGATTTTTCAATATTTTTTTCATAAAAATTCTTCAATAATAATATTATCAGAATATATTAATATATTACATTATTGTTATAATATATCATATCTATAATATATTATAATAATAATTATATTTTATTATTGTTAAAATCTAGTCGGGATCACCTGAAATTTCAATCGAATTCTCGATCGAAAAATGATTGCCCATAAAAATGATGTATACAATTACCTCCCCATAATTATCGACCTATCAATGACGTAGAAATCCGAGATTTATTACTGATTTGCACAAAAAACGAATTTCTCTCCGTGTAGTACTTACTTAATATCGACCATAACAGTAATTAATCTTGTCATATTTAATTTTGTACAAAGCCCGATGGAACTGGGCAGTTGTTATCAGAACGGTGATAAAATATCGGAGGTAGTTGAAAGTGAATTAATTGGATAAAGACGTTTATAACGACTGGCAGAGTTCCAACTAATTTCCACAATCATCAAATGCATCATAACACACCCTGAAAAAAATAACATTTGCGGATGAAGATATTAAAGTTGTAATGTTGAATTAAAGTAATGAATTCTGTAGTGATGTGGTAAAATGCGGTAAGTTAACTGATTCTTCGGTGAGTTTTTCGGAAATATTCTTGAAACAGGGGGAAATTACTGAAATTTTTGGGGTGACGTTTGTCGTAGCTCTCGATTGACTCAACAAAAAGTTTGATAATGATTTTACTGTCTCCTTTAATTTTTAAAATGTTTTTATTATTAAATATTTCGAGGGGATGTTCGTTGTCAAATATCATGACTCAATGATTGCTGATTTCACGCGATTTCAGAATAATTTCAAAAGTTTCTTGTCTTGATTTCATGACTTCATGATTTCAGGACGATTTCAGATGATTTCAGTTCAGAGTCACAGTGATTTCACCACTGATTATCCCCTCGGGTATTTCGAAAAAACCGAGGGGTTATTCTTTGTTAAAAATCATTAGACAATGATTGCTGATTTCATGTGATTTTTTCGGTTGCTCAATTTCAAATAACTTGAACTGATTTCAAAAGTTTTTTCTTCTCATTTCATGATTTCAAATAATTTCGAATGATGTCCGATGATTTCCGGACTTATTTCATATGATCTCAATTCAAAGTGACAGTGATTCCCCGAATAAATAGCCCCTCGAGAATTTCCGAAAACCGAGGGTTTATTTGTTGTTAAATATCATGACACAATGATTGCTGATTTCATATGATTTTTTAGGACAATTGACTTCAGAAGCTTTTCATCCCGATTCCATGATTTCAAATGATTTCAAATGATTTCAAATGATTTCAAATGATTTCAATTGATTTCAAATGATTTCAAATGATTTCAAATGATTTCAAATGATTTCAAATGATTTCAAATGATTTCAAATGATTTCAAATGATTTCAAATGATTTCAGGTGACATCAATGAATTGCCAAGTGATTTCCGATGATTTCACATGATTTGAGGAGTGATTTGATATGATTTAAATTGAGAATGAGAGAGTGATTTCACAAGTGAATAGTCTCTTGGATATTTCGTAAAAACTCAGTGAGGGGGTGAATTAAGTAAGCCCGTTTTACCAATTGACTGGGGAATTGGTTGGATGAGCACGTATCTGTACGCTTCTCTTATTTATGCACAGTTTTACTGGTTTCTGTCGGCTTCGTATGCACACGAAGGGAGGTTCACCCGTTGCCTTCATCGAATTCCAAGATGTTCGCTACGCGGCCCAAGCTATGGCCGCCCTGCAAGGATCCCTTCTCCTCTCCTCCGATCGTGGACCGATAAGAATTGAATATGCTAAGTCTAAAATGGCCGAGGTCGGCTTTAAAAATCTCTGGATCGAAGTACGTTTTCATTTATTTATTTTCAATGACAATCAGATAACACTGATTATCAATATCCAACATGAGCTCCATTATGTGTTACGCCGCACCCACACTGTTACCGGGGTTACCAGATGGCCATTTTTTCCCCCAAAAATCCGATTTAATTTTTTAACAATAGTAGTAATAGTAACAATCGCTCATTGCAATAATATATTGGCAACGCTTTTTTCAAAACGCCAATCATTCGCGGTAGCGACTTCAGTTCAGTCTTTGTCACTGAAAAAAATCGAAATGTTTTTTTAAAAAAATCGCCATCTGGCAACTTTGCCCACATATTCGGAAATATTTACATGGAGAAAATAATTCGCGGATAATTACGAGAGAGTTTCGTTAATGTGGGGCGAAATGTCCTCCTGTCGAATATTAGGGAACTGGTCTGAATTTTTAGTTCAGCTCGACATTTTTTTCTGTCAGAACGAAAAAATAATAATTCAGGAGTCATAATAATGATTCTGTAATTTTTTACGAAATGACAATTCCCTCCATGTTGACGGAACTAATTATTAATTAATTAATAATTATGATGATTTAATGGTAATTTTTCGGGAATTCTTTTCTCCGTGCACTGAGAAAAATTACTTTTGACCAGTAAATTCCCTCACCACAAGTAAATCCACAATTTCGGTGTTTTTTTTTTCGATGCGGCTATCGTGAAGTGAATTTTTCTCTCAATGTTCTCACGTTTGACGAGTAAAACTCGAGATCAATGATTTTAAAGAAGTAATTTTTTTTCTCAGTGCATCATGTCACACTGCTGCTGATTTTTGTTCTCTGTTCTGTGCCACTTTCTTGGAATTTTTATCGTGTCAGTGTTTCATTGAAATTTCATGGGAATTCAAATGCAGGATGAATTCTTGACGCTGAAAATTCCGCGATTTTTCTGAATTCTCCGTGAAACCGGAAACTGATTTTGGAAATAATTTTTCAAAAAAAATTAGGAACCAATTGTCCATGAAATTTCAATTTTTTCTAACATAATAGTCCTGCACTCCACGGCGAGAAATTTGCTAGCGAAATTATCACGAAAACACTAGAATTTTCCTCTTTTACTATCGATCCAATGATTTTAATTTAATTATCGATTGATCGATTGATCAATTGAATTATTGATTGATTGGAAATAGTTCCGGTTTTTTTCCCAATTTTCCAAAAGAAAAGGTCTCTCCACCTTTCAGTCTTTCTCAAATTAATTTATCCCTTTAATCCAAATATTTAAAAAAACTGGAAAATTCTGCTGACCGACATTTCGCTACTGATTTTTTCGAAATAATTCTATCGCTAGCAATGAGAGAAATACTATTTCTCACTAAATACTAGACTTTCAAAATCTTCCGCTAATTTGCTTTACACTAATAAATATCACGAGAAGAAATGATTGTTTTTCTCACTGCAAAGAAATCATGATGGGCTATGAAAAAGTTTATTGCCATTACAAGAAAATTACTGGAGATTTATGTGATAATTTTATATCAATACGAGAAAAAATGGCGTATTGCCCATAAATATCCAGTACCAGTAAAAATTTCCCCTGCTGATACAATACATCTACGTTCCGGTGCTAGCACTAGAATTTTTTCACCGAATTTCTCTCCGTCTCGGTGTTTTTATTTTTTCTGCATGAAGCAAGTTTTTGTGTCACGGAGGGTAAAACATTAAACATTCGTCTATTTCGGTCAAGTTGAGGACCGATTGACGACTGAAATCAGTGCCCAGAGAAATTCAATCGCGAAATTTGATTGAGATGAGAAAAAAAAAAAATCATTGCGGTACATCTCATTGTTTTTATCCTCCTCCGTTGGAAACTTTCGTTTCACGCTTTCACGACGACTTAATTGGGTTGAAGTTTGTCTTGGGTGTTTTATTTTAATTGAATTTCGTTTCTAAATCGTTGACACTTGTTTCCCCCATTATCTATCATTTCATTTCCTCCCGATGATTCCATGCACTCAGATTGTACGACTGGTATTATCGATATTTCTTATCACTCCAATCGGTAGATCGCGAGATGTTGGGGGGTTTTTTCAGTTGTATATTTTTTTTTCCCCTCCCCAATTTTCCTTTTTGATTATCGAGAAAAGGAAATGCGAGTTTACACTTTACACACAGTGTTACATATTAAGTTGTATCTCCACTTACACGTGGAGACTAGATTGTTTGAATTGGACGAGAAATTTTTTGAGTAACTCTGTTCGATTCAAATGACTGGTTTTCTCGTACCTCGTGGATTGAAATATATTTTAAACAAGGGACTGCAGGGTAATATGGACTTTTTTTATTTCAATCCGCGTAATAACATTTTCAAATGTCTGTACTAACAAAAAATTTAGTAAAATATGAGAGACAATATGATCTTCAAATTCAATATTAATTAATATAATTTGTTAGTTCCACAATAATTTTTTAATTGACTCCATTTTTTTTCTTTGTTCGACCATCTAAAAACAGTGTATTTTTAAAAATCCCCAGAAAGTTGAATTAACAATTTTCAAAAAATAATATAAAAGTATGATAATAATACATTAATTTTTATTATTATTAGCGATTTTCTGGGATTATTCAGGTTTTATTTTATTTTTGGAGGATTCCACTTAAAATTTATGAATCAACCAATTGAGATTGAAAAAACAATTTGATTTATCTATTTATGTTTTTTATATTTGTTTAAATATAGAAAAATGTTGAAAATTGAGGCTGGAGTGATTTATAATGTCCGTATTACCCCAGCACCCGTACATTGAGTTCTCCTGGAAAAAAAACTAGTGCATAAGAGGCGTTCTGATAAATAGTCGATGGCATACGAAAGAAAACACGAATAATATTGAATGTGCTTTTGCTATGATTAGTCCAATTGATGAAATATTAATGAATCCTCATTAATTTCAGGGATCAAAGGGAGAAAAAAACGGGCAACCTTAAGATCGACATAAATGGAATGTGAAAACGATACCGTGAGGAAGACCGAGCTCCTGGATCGACCAACAAATACAAATGTGTAATCCACACTTGTCCGAGCGGAGTGCAGTAAAAACTCAACAATTAGAAGCTATTTTTTTTTTCACTTCAAGAAGAAAAACAAAGATAAGGTACGGGAGAAGAGGACGAGACGGAGGAAAGGATTCTGCAGGAGCAATAGGGGCGCTGGTTTCGGTGAATTTTCAATAAAACCATATTAGGGTGAAAAAGATAAAACAGAAATCCACAGGGAAGAAAGTCTCTGGCGACAAAATTATTAGGTAAAATTTACGTTGAGATAAAATTATTGAAAGTATTTACAAAGCGCGATTTAACTAGAAAAATTGTTGAACTTTCTTTTTCGTAGCCTTAAGGGGAGGGACGACGACTTTTGCCGTCTCTTTATCCATTTTCCAGTGATTAATGTTGAATTTCAATGGATGTTGGCTTTATTTGTCTTATTTATTCAATTATTGGGGGAGGGAGGATGATTTTGTGAGAGGAGTGCAGCATTATTATTCGCCTTGATGAATTTCAATGGAGATTTTCCGGAAGATACGTAGAAATTCTATCTGCTATTAAGAATAATCGAGGGGTGGGAGGGAAGAGTTATCTGCTTTATATAAATCCGTCAACGCTCACCGCTGTCTCCCGGATGTACATAAAACGAAAGATAAACCAAAAAAGGAAAAAAAAAATAAAAGAAAGAGAAGAGATAGAAATTGAAAAACAGTCGTTGACGCCCGAAAGGATCCAACCACAATTTTCTGTTCCCTGTGCAATTGAAGTTATCGGGATAATCGTACGTGTATGATTAATAAAAATTCTAGTTTCTACCGTCATATAGTCGTGGAAACAACAATGAATAATTATCACTATTCAAATTGCATACACGAACATCAAGCTTAATACCAAAGGTGCCCTAAGAAACGTGTATTTATGTTTTTAATCATCACTATCACGTTTTAACGTCGTGATTTAACTTGTTAAAATGAATAAAATAAAATTAGTGATGGGAGGATAATGAGAGCGCGATTTTTTGAGTGAACAAATAATCTATAAAGAAAAGAGAAGTTAACTGAGTGAGAGGTGAAATTAAAGAGAAGTAGCGAGTGAAATTAATTGTCATTAGACAATGAATGAGAGTAATGCATTGTAACATTATTTAACGAATGTGAACATATCATAGGTTTAAGGCGAGGATTATTTGTGAGGATCGAGTGGATTCGAGATATTTCGATTAAAATTCAGTAGGTGGGGGATTCAAAGTGTGAAATCTTTTAGTGGAAATTGAAGAAATATAATGGAAATCATGGAAATAGTGGAAATAATCGGAATAATTGAACGTGTGGAGTGTGGAATTGGGGAAAAGTGAAAATTGTAACTTATTACTTTCTGTGTATTTGTAATGAGGGAGAGGTGTGCCCCGTGTACTAGAATGACGGCCAACTCGGCACGTAATTTGCCCAAGTGCCTTCCCGTTGGTCGAGTCATGCTAACTGTACCGTAAGTCACGTCCCGTGTAACTGTCAAATACCGTCACACACCGGATAAATCCCCGACCCTATTTTTACCAACTCTTCATTCCCACCTGACGGATAAATCCCATCAGTTTTGTTGATAAATACTATTCTTCACCCACCACAACCTACCCTACACCCCCTCAACCTGTCCTGCATCTTTCACCATTTAATATTCTGCGTTGTAACTTTTCGCTGTTGGAAATTATTTGAAATTCGGGGGACATGCATGGAGAAAAGAAGATTCTTTTTTTTAGAGTCATTCTCGCGGAAATAGTCTATTTTATTTTGGGAGATGCTCGAAGAAAGTTTATGAAGATTGATTGTAGCTGTGTGAAAACAGATCATGACTGCGCGAAAAATTTATCGGCAATTTGCTCCCCAGGTGTTTGAGATGTTTAAGACAACTCGGGGATTCTTATTATTAAAAATAATGTCTACTGTTAAGTTGATTTATCGGTTGAATCACATTTTTTCTCTGCGATGTGAAAATTTTTTAGCAGCTATTAAACTAAAAAAATAATTTCTATTCAGCAGTCGTTCCCCGAAATTTGAATATTAATTTACAAACAGTGTTGCTTCTTTAATAGGCGAGTAAAAATCGTGTTCGTCCCCTGGAGATTCCACTAAAGGAAAATAATCTCGCGACGAACACCCGCCACTAGTTGATTGGGCATTTATAAATAAGTGAACAAATAGCCGGAAAAACTCACTGAAAATTTTGCGTACGAGACAGGATCGGTGGAAGCATTGGAGTGAGTGAGAATTTCAAGTTTTCTAGGGAATGGGATACTTAAGAGTAGGACGAATACGAAAGAATCTAATGAGTAATAAGGGGATGGGGCGGGGGGGTAACAAGGGGGTAGATAAAAATAATACTTAAATGGTAATGGTAGAGTAGAGGGTTAAAAGTTCAGACATCGTGATTCATCGACATCAGCGGTTTTAACATTAATGAGGAATAAATAATAGTTTATAGCGCTATTCTCGTGCAGACACACGCGCCGACCACATTACGATAGTAAAAACAATTCTCAAGGTATATATTGTACTTGTGTTATTACGGTATATCGATGATTGAGGAACGAGTGATTATTCAACGATGATGTGACTCATGTTTTATCTGAAAAACCACTGCTCCTTATTTTTCTACATTTCTGGACCAAATTATCCGTGAGTCATTCTGTTGGAGTATTTCAAGTGCTGAATACCGTCCTCGTTACTTTATTTTCAATAAAATTATTCGTTACTTTGCGTACGAAATTGCTGTCTCGATAAAATTTACACGTTTCTCGTGGAGGTATTTTAATTACTCGGTATCGATGAAACTTGGTGGATTCATTAGCTGTAGTATGCTATTCATTCCGTGATAATAATACATATCAAGTCCATAAACTCTAAAGTAACGTGAGGAAAATAAAAGTTTTAATGAAGAACATATCAATTAATATACCTATGTACTCGTAAAGAAAGTAATTTTTTGATTATTCGACACTTTTATATGCTACTTAAGCAGGAATAAATTCCCTTTCAAATCATTTCGTTTCTCAGGGAGAGCTCTTTGTTAATGTGAAGCTATTGACACCTCGTGAATCTCATCTTTCAGTCACTATTTCAGTGAGGAAATTAAATCCTTCGAATCGATTAAGATGTTCATTGGATGGACTCCAAAATATACAGTCCTTGCATTTTATTATTATTTAATAATAATGAGAATGATAAAAATTAAAATCTTCCTGCGTTTTTTATAAACTGGTCAAAATTTTATAAATTTTTCGAAAGTTATTGCCGTTCATGAAACTTCTTGAGTCATGAAATAATGATGAAATACAGGAACGGTACATTTTTCGGGTCAATCTAATCAATAATTTATTTAAAAAACTCAAAAAACGGTCACTTTCGCTAAAAGTGAGCAGAACATTTTTAAATGTCTGACCCCTTGGTCGTTTTCGAGGAATATCTTCCCACCTGAGGGCGATAACGAAATTTTCATAATTAACTCTTTTGCGGAGCACATTGAGAGCTACAAAAAATGAATCAATGAAAATTTTGGTGTTTGCAATACATCGCGAGATATTTTTAAAAATCGACCAATTGTGAAGACCCAGTGAAGCTCTTTAGCTCTGCTACTGATTTCATTTATCCACGGGAGGATATTTTTTCCCTGGAATGAAGACTAATCTCCTTGCTTCAGGAATAATTATTTTCCTCTGTGTTCACGACGGACAAAGAAACTGGGGGACAAAGAATTTACCGTTGCGGCAATTAGACATTTTCACCGGCTGACAGAATAGAGACAATGAATCTCGACAAGAATTTCTCAATCATAAAAATTCTTGAGGGGCAACCAAGAGAAAATAAAAACGGGGGAAAGTGTTGAAACGATTGAAAGTAAAGTAAAATGCGTGGGGCCTTAAACGAATAATTGTGAAATATACAAAAAAAAAAGGAAGAAGATTCACTGAGGATAAAAATCGGGAGAATTGGAGGATGTAATTTTTCATATGCGATATTACGATGTATTTTGAGAAATATCTCGAGACGGAGCTCTGCTCCGGAGGATTTATAGTTCTCCTCAAGAGTTGAAGAATCTTTGCGGTGTAAAAACTACTTGTGCTTACCTCTAATTTCACGCCGCGACAAACTCGCTCTAATTTGCCAGCTTTCTTCTTGTTGTTATTTACTCCTCACTCTTTTTATATTATTTTTTCTTTCTCTCATTTTGTTTTTTCACTCCCACCTCCCTACCCCTACCAGCTCTTTTGCCTATTCTCAATGGGAATATCCCAGAGAAAATAATTCCCTCCTGCGAGAAATTTTCCCTCTCAGAATGAATTAGCGATTAGTCTAGCGCTGAAACGATGTATAATTATTCTGTTGATTTATAGTTTTAGCTGATGGATAATCTGAGATATTCAGGAAATAGGGCAAACCAATAAGAGAGGATTTAGATCGATATGTATTAATTGTATTTCGTTATTATAATTTAGTCATTGAAACAATTAGGGAAATTGTACTGCGTAAGAGAAGAACTGAAATCATTCGATCGATTATTACAAATTAATGGAAGAGGGAAATGAAAAAAATCATAGATTGGACTTAAAAAGTGCTTTACAAGTGAAACTAATTCATATCACTAGATAGTAAATATACATACAGTATATTACATATTGATTAATTAATTATTGCTAAACGTAAACGTAAAATAGTGTGAGCATTTTCGCGTATAAGAATTTAATAATGTAGACGATGAAAAAAAAAAAATAATAATTACTATACATTTACGAATTAATAAAAAAAAAGATCAGCGTGGTGGATGCAAAGAATTGCAAGGAGTTGCGATCTATTTCCGAGTGAACAACCAATGAAACCGTCGTAATGCGTACAAATAATTGATTATAGTGGGATTTATGGTGGAAAATAGGGATCGAACGATTTAATTTATTTAAATTCAATGATACTGTGGTGACGAATGCCGGTGTTACACGTCAATCAGATATTTTGTACCGCTAGTGTAATTATTTACTCATATCGTTGTGGTACTCTTTCTCAAGTTCAATGACGGATGAGGAGTGAGTAATTATTTTGAGGGAAGGACTTGGGGCTATTGAGGTAGTGTTTTGAGGTTTTATTTTTTCACCACCGATAGTTCATTCGACTATGAGAATAAAGCCAGCATAAATCAGTCTCGGTATGAAAAGATAGAAAAGATAGAGAAGATAGAATTCAAAAGATGACCTCAAAAAATCCCAGGACTCTTCCCTCGACTAAAAAATCATGTCCAGAAGCCAAGACGCTGGGAGAGAGAGATTTCTCGCTTTTTATGGGTTCCACTCGCATTGTCACTGTAATGGTGGAACAGTACATAGACGAGTGTGTACAAAAGGGCAAAGACCTTAGTCATCTTGAACCGCCCGAGCGAGAAGTTGAAATCTCGCTTTTTCAGTGTTGCGCGCTGTGTGAATTTCTGTGCTCTCAGGGAAAAACGATTTTTGGCAAAAAATAATTGGCGAGCTACCGTGGGATATTCATTTGTCAATTTTATAAGTCATTATTATGATTATTAGTATAAATTAATGTCCTGGTTAATTATTTATGGAGCGATGTGGTAATGGGAATGACTTCATTTGTCTGTTCGGTGAATTTTTGAAAATATCTCTGAAACGGAGAGAGATAGTGGAATTTTTGATAAAATTTTTTTTGTAGAGAAACTTGAGACCTGCAGAAAAGGTTTTATCAAAAATGTCGGTATTTCTATTCGTTTTAACAATATTTCAAATCGAGTGTTCGTTCGCGATGAGTGAGAGGAAAAAAAATTTTCAGTTGAAAAATTTTCAATTTTTTTCAACACAAAATTATTTATATAGACTTGTATTTTTTTAGGGCTTTGATTTTATAGTGTTTTGCACAAACACCGAAATACTCATCGTAAAAATATTTATCGTGGAATAAAAATCAGAATTTTTCAGTTGAAGATGAGTAATCAGATCATGAAAATATTCACAATCGATTGAATTCTGGATAGAACGCAATTTACCGGAATCGATGAAAAGATTTATGTTGACACTTGAAAATTCTTTGAGAAGACTTGCCTTCCTGTCAAAATCCTCTTTATTGTCAGTGACATAACAAAATCAATCGTCAGAAGATTCGACAATTCTACAAATTGACAAGAGAATATTCTCCTCCATCACTCCATCTTCTTTGTCAAACGTCTTTTTTCCTCCCAGCGTGAGAATATTTATAACGAGAACTAAAAAAGCCGAATGAAAAGACATTCGAATAACAAAAAGAGCTTATAACGGTAAACATTTGTGTATTATCAATAATTTTCGTTAATCGAAAAGATATTAAAGAGTATTTAAGTATTTACTGAACTTCTATTTGCAATCACTCAATTCAATTATTTTTCATTTGTAATACTATTATCACCAAAGATTTATTGATGTAACTTACTGTTGTGTCCATCCAAAGACTAAACCACCTAATGATTTTATCTTACCCCATTGCCCTTTTTTTGCCATTTTTTTCATTTGGAAAATGGTGCAGTATATAAACGAAAAAGCTGTTTACTCCACTGAAGTAACGCGTCTGATAAATTGGTTTTTCATTAATTAAAACCAACAGAGCACCACCGACTCGCCGGAATATCTGTTAAATATTTATTCCGACGGTAAAATAACGGATAATCAACTCATCATGCAAAATTGATGTAATCATAATGGAGAGAAGATTTTTTCTATTCACAGATGTTGAGATGAATAATCCACGGATTCACGTGAGGATTGATTATCGGAGAAACAGCGATAACTCATTAAGATGAAAACAATTAGCGCAATTATCAGAGGTACTCGTGGATAATTATCCTTATGACGACTACACGCGTGTCTCAGAGATGTTCTGGGGATTGCGTTGGGGTAATTAATCCCCCACAATCTGAAAGTATTAGAATCTCATGTACAATTAATGTAAAAGGGAATATTGTTGGAAAATATCGTGCAGACGAGGTCAGACGATTACCTGGGCAATCGTGTGCATAGGATCGAGATAGTCTCCGTGCGGTATTGAGGCCGCAATTTTTTACCCGTTAAAAGCATTCGGGCTTTAAATAAAAAAATATATATCCTATTCCATCGAAACACGCAATTGTCAATAGCATAGCATAAATTTCATTCGGCTAGGAACATTTACGGATGTTTTGTAATCTGAGTGGTATGACGACATGAAAATGTAACAATAATACTTGAGACGTAACATCGAATTTGTTTATGTACTCGACGAAATTAATGGGTTCAGTAGTAAAGTAGGATAAGTCAGCATGAGATTTTATTTTATTTCTCATCGATCTGCGGTGAAAACACCGGGAACTTATTTTATCATTCATCAAATTTACGATAAACAAGGCCTTTCGGTGTTTTTATCTTTAATCAACAGTTTTATAACGGTAAATCGATTATTAATAATAATCTAGATTCGTTAAATCGACTTATCAGACTTTACCGCTTTGCTATCGAATTGTTTTTGGATAATTTTCAGCTGCTCGAGGGGCTCCAGTGCTCGATGCTAGGTAATGAAAAAAAAAACGATAGGGGAATTAAATAAAACTAAACAATAAAAAATAGTACAGCTTTTTGTGTGAGGTTATTGTGATATTTAAAGAATAACTTTGCGAAGTAGTGATCGTCAGGAGCAATACTCTGATAAACTATTTACTGAGGGAATAAAATGAGTGAAGGGTGTAACAAATTCATGAAAATAATGGGGAAGAAAAAAAAAATGGCAAAAAACTGAAAGCGCTTCAGCGAATGAAAAAAAAAATAACATAAGTAATAAGTTTAATAGGTAAAAACTCAGTAGTGGCGGGGCTTGAGTGACTATTGCGACAATCTGAGGCTTCGTCAAATACTGCCGGATGCATTTGGCACTTCGATAGTCGATTTCTCATTAACTAATGAAAATAGCTGTCCCGATAAAACGAAAAAAAAGAAAGAAGAGAAAAAACTCAAACTGTTTTCAATTGATATTTGTAAAATCACGGACTCCGACCATCGGAGTACCATCGGCATCTAGTTTTAATCCGTCCATAAATGTGTCTCGATTTCGAAAGATAAATGACGAGAGAAATTATAAAAGAAAAAATCGAGATGCAACAACATTTTGCACAAAGTCGTGCATATTAATCATTGGGACTACAAAAAACATATCATATGTAATTATATCTATGAAGAGAAAATGGGGAAAAACAATGAGAAAAAAAAAATATTAATCAATAAGATTTATTTATATGCCCGTGTAAGTAAACTAGTAGCGATATAATAGGAGGAGATATAAAAAGGATACAGTGGAAGGGAAAAAATAAACAGCAACAACCATGCATATCATTCGTGTGTCTGGGCAAGGAATAGTTCTATTGAATATATACATAATTCGACGTTGTCAGGCGTTAATGTTAACACTTAATTATTATTATATTATTATATGATTATAAATATGATTTGGAAATGATAAAGAGTCTGTGTCAATTCTTTTGTGAAGATCCAACAAATATCCTTATATCTTCATTTATTCAGTGATTTATTCTCCTTGTTACTCTTACACTCCCTACATTATTTAGAAAATACTTATTTATTTATTGAGTGAACACCAGAGGGAATATCTACTTCGAGATGAAAACTCATTTTATAAAGATGATTTAAAATTATTCCTTTGTGTATTGGAATCGTGAACGCTTCAATAAATAATTTCCATCTCACATTTACGGAAAAAACAAGAGAATTTTTAAATGTGACTGTCTTTTTTCAATTCATCTAGACTGCATTAAATTTAAAATTGAATGAAATTGAATGCATTGAATAAATTTTCTGGTTTCAAAATTAAAAAAACGATGGAAAACTCACAAGAGAATATTTTATTCTATCCGATAAATTGTTTTTATAAAAAGTAGATTTTATCTCTCAGTGCAGTGAAATTATGAATATTTAGTAATAATTTAATTTTCGAGTCGGATCATCTGGTGTTAGGACATGGCTCTCGCATGTAAATCTTGAAGTCCTTGTGAGAAGAGCTCAAATGATCCTCGAGCCTTAGTTTAGTCTCCTCGAGGACCTGCAGCATGGATTCTCTGCAGGGGGTGTTGAGGGCCTCGTTGAATTTGTCTAAAATGGCCATGTCTATTTCGGGTACTCTTTCCAATTCGATAGCAGTGTCGAATGCTTCACTCACGTCGTTGGTCAGCATTTTCAGATTCGGGGTTGCCGTGGACAATCTGCAGAGTAAAATAATTCAGTGATCAATACAAATGAAAATTTTTGATCCAGCGATCTGCACTGAGAAAAATTACTTCCGCTCAATAAATTCAATTGCTTTCAATGAATGGAAAACCTAATGCATTCCTTAATGATTAGCTTAACGATTAACTTAATGAATAGCTTAATGAATAAAGGAATAAATTAGTTAATTTATTTCGTAATTTGTTTAAGGGATGAAAGGAAGAAATATTCGAACTTACACGTAATCTCGCTCGTTTTCGATATATTTGCAGCATTGCTCGTGAAAATCTAAACATTTGAGGTCGTCCTGGCGTTTTCCCTTTCGCAGGAACTCTCGGAAAATTTTCCTCCCCTGGTGACGACCCAAAGTGCTGTGAACAGTGTCTGTCAGGATGTCAAGCTCATCAAGAGTCAGACCTGACGTGCATTTCCCAATGCACCCGATTATTCCCCTGGCAGTTGCTGTCTTCATTCTAGATATGCCATTGTTACATACAATTTTATTTTTTTTTTTAATAAAATATCTCGTTTAAAATAAACGATCTGTTATCGAAAAATTCTATCGCTTTGCACTGATAAAAATATTCTATTATTACTTTAATACGAAATGATTGATTGTTTCTCATGAGGAGGTCAAGGAATAATTACCAATTTACTGTATTGAAAATAAATATCGTACGATTTTTTATAAATTTCAGTTAAATAATTCTGGAAACTAATATCAGGATAAAATTTTCGAGACATCGTAAAAACTAATAATTTATAATAAAAACTTCAAAGCACTTGACTAATGAAATTTCCTCCAAGGTGGGACTTTTCATACTCTCACCTGAGTAATTTTTCTGAACAATCAATATTTACCGATGTAGATAATTCGACTAATTAACGAGCACTTGACTGATGAAAATCTGTTTTTTTTCATGAGTCGTGGGAGCTGAAGAAATTCCAAAAAATTGGGAATGAAAAAATTCCACAAAATTGAGAATATATATTCACCTTCCACAAATAATCCTCCAGGTTATTTCATCCTCAATTATCGAGGCGCGTCCTGTTAACTGTCTTGGCAACTGAAGGACGAGGAAAATACAAAGTGAGTCACATGTTTATTGATCGGGAACAGATGTTTCTTTTCGTTGCACCAAAACACGTGTGCAGGTACAGACGAGTAATTTGGAGTATTGCGATGTAAATGTGTCAGAAAGAAATCTAGATGTCTTCTGATGGTATTCACTGATATTCCAACGTCGATGGTCCTCTGAATATTATAAATAGATTTTCAGCTGCGCCGGCGCTCGCGCCTCAGCAAAAAATTATTTTAAGGACTTTATGCGCCCTTTCCCCCACAGTCAACGATCTTTTCATTTTTCCAGTAAACTTACGGTGGAATTGACGTAAAAATTATGCACTTTTTCATTTTATCATTTTTTAATCACTCATGAAATTTTTGTGTTGCAAACAATTTTCTGTTTTTTTTTTTTTTCAATAAAAACAATCACATACTGTAGAAAAAACGCAGGAATTTAGACTAAAGGAATAATGAACATCTTTAATTAACAATAAGATAATCAACACTTCAAATATAATAATTTGCACTTGTCGCAAGTCCATTTACTTGGCTGAATTTATTTTTTTTTCTCCATGTTCTCCAGTCGAATTGATCTCTCGAATTTTCCACGTTAAACTATTAACAGTTCGAAATCACGAATATGGTGTATTATCTTTAGAATCCCGGGGACTCAATGGAAATAATATTGCGGTGTTATTCGTATGAATGCAGTACCATTACTGTGAGTTTTTTTTTTAACTCACGCGATATCGCGAAATGTCGAGGTCAAACCACAACTGTTTCGCCGAATGATTAGCGCGTTGGTTATCACTGATAACCAAAATGCATTCGGTGCACCGAATTCAGAATGATTTTCGCAGCGATAAATCACTAGAGAATTGAAAACAATTGATTTTTTACAATTCAGGGATTTACTAAAAAAAATTTCCCGAAAATTTCAATGATCACATGTTCATAGCAATTACAAACTAGAAACGTTCGAATTCTCTTGCTTTATCATTTTGTTGTTGTTGTGGAAAAAGGTCTTGATAAAATGAGGAAGTGAGAATACTTGGGATTTATTAAAATTTTATTTTTGTATTCACAGAACAAAATTACATCCTCTCGCTTGATTTCTTTACTTCTTTCACCTGAAGACCTGGAAAATAGAAAAGGGGGAGTTAATTTCCCGAGAGTTCATTAAACGTGTATTTCAATTAATGGATTAATTACCTGGGGGAAGGGATTGTTTGAGCTTCTCTGCCTTCTCCTTGTCGGTGATGACGAGGGTGTACAAAAATCTGGAGCAACGCACCTTGAACTTGACATTATCTGCATTCTTCTTTATCTTAACAGCTGAAAAGAGAAAAATCGCATGATCCAACTGTCTAACAAGTTCCTGAGAGGATGATTCTCAAATAATCAATCCACGAACTTACATTTGGCGTCTTTCCTCCTGGCTTTCAGCAGGAAGTCTTTGATCTCCTTGATTTCACGGGGCTATAACAAAAAACAATATCGAAAATTAATTTCAATCATCACCCATCAAGAACGACCAAAAAATGGATTAATTTGAGGTTATAATCGACCTGAAGCAATTGAACAATTTGTTACTTTAAAAAATTCCTCCAATCATCTCGTGATGATACACAAATTAAAGACAATTTTCTCTCATTGAACAATCAATTTCAGAATATTATTAACAACAAAGCTTACCATTGTTGTCTGTGTTTTGTGGTTGCAAACTGGTAGCACCTGAAAATAAAAACCAAAATCAGTTGTACACAGATTAAAAAACTTCAACCACTAGAGTATGAATGGAGCACAAATAAATATAAATAATCGATTGTTGCGAGAATAAATCCAAGGATTGCCCTAATAATTATGGATAATAATTACGAATAATCACGAAAAGTTTCACGCACCCGTTCGCTTGTTGTTAAAAGAGGGAGAACAGGGAAGGCGCCCTCTTTCTCGATGAAAAAAAACATCCCAATTTTATCGTCAGATGTCCCTGAAGTTTAATTCCACTCTTATCACCCCTCAACCCCATCCCGTGTGTCAAAAAGTGACGAAGGAATAAAAACAGGGCAGAAGGCAGTGTTCACTGCTGTCAATGAATCTGAAACCAATTCTCGAATTTCCGAGAGAAATTATCAAGTCCTCGAGAAAAAACCGGATCCACGTCTGCAATGAACACGTAGTAAGTACAATCTATACATTTGAAATTAATGAACTCAATAAATTACCCTCGTAATTTATTAATGCAAAGCTTATCACAAAGGCTGTTGATAGATCGTACCGGAAATGTCATTCGTTTTCTGTCCTCGAGTTAATACTTACGGCCTCAAACTACAATTCCTAAAAATTTCAATGAATTCATTTTAATATCGAATTCTTCGAGTTTTCGGCGTCTTCTGGACGCACTAGACGATAAAAGGAATCCCTCGTTTTCTTTTTTACAGACAGATCTTACAAATCCAAAGTTTCTCCCTAATAATACATCAATTCTCTAATTTAATTTACTGCGATATTCCAAAACCTGTGGATTTTCACAAGTGTAACAATCGAGGGGTAAAAGACTTGAAAATAGAATAAACTAAATCGAAATTGAATTTAATTGATTTGTTTAAAAAAAATTGCGGAATTTTCTCATTAATATGGGCATTGGCATATGAATTATTAAAGTGGGGGAAAGAGGATTAAAATATCGATAGACTATGCATGTGGATAAATAAAAAAATATAAACATGTAAAAAATGCGTAATTCAAGTGACAGAGGCGGTCCAGGTCTCTCAGGAAATGCATTCGATCGATGGGTGCAGCGTTCAGACCTGACGGAGGATTCAACAATTTCGAAAATGCAGCACCAGTACTGGTTGACTAAGCAAACCCTCTCCCGAAAGCTTGGGAAAAAAGAGGATGAGTGTATCGTCGCCTCGGATGCCGAACTGGACGCCAAGCTGGAGCTCTTCCGTAGTATCCAGGAGTCGTGCTCCTACCTCCAACGAGTGATCGACAAATATCAAGAGAGACTATGCAATCTTGCCCAGGAGGAGAATGCGATGGGTCGTTTTCTGAAGGAGGCAGGCAAGCAGGACAAGACACGTGCTGGAAAGATGATGTCAGCTGTGGGAAAATCATTGTCGTACTCTGGGCAGCAGCGATTAGCCCTCAGGGCGCCACTGGTGAGACTTTACCAGGAAGTCGAGACATTCCGACAACGCGCCATCGAGGACACCCTCCAGAATGTCCAGTGCATGGAGAAGGCACGCACTGAGTATCGAGCTGCGTTGTCTTGGATGAAGAACATCTCCCAGGAACTCGATCCTGATACCTCCAAGCAGCTCGAACGATTCAGGAAGGTTCAGGTTAGTGATGGGATAAAATTTTTTTGATTTATCTGTTAAGGGTATTTAAATGCTTTTATCAATGATGTAGGTGAGGGTGCGCAGGGGCAAGGCCGCCTTTGATAATCAGGCACTGGACTGTCTCCAGAAGGTCGATCTCCTCGCTGCTGCCAGGTGCAACATGTTCAGCCATGCACTTGTTCTTTATCAGAGCACTCTCTTGAATTTCACCAGGAAGTCCGCCCAGGCATACGCCACCATTGCCAACAGCTTCAAGGGCTACCAGAGGTACGACTTCATGGTGGTTAAGGAGCTCGCTGAGCCGTCCACTAAATTGGCTCAAGAAACTGGTGGGGATCGGGATGATAACAAGGAGAAATTACTGTTCTTCGAGGAGTTTCAGGACAGCGTCGAGGAGGCACAGGAGGCCAAGCCCTCTGTGGAGGCTGTAGAGGAGAAAAATCATGAGGATAAACTTCTCGATTTCGACAATGAAGGAAAAGAGCGCCCACTCGAGACCCTCCAGTTGGGACAGAACGAACCTCGGGATCAATTGCTCGAACAGGTTTTTGGAAATGTCAGTTGATTATTTAATGCCGCTCTTATTCATTGGTGATGTTAATTTTTCAGTGACATTTAAAATCTTAAAAATTTGAAACTTCAGAGAAATTAATTAATGCAGTTTAATTCCATTGGAGACGATTAATCAGACTCCGGTGATATTTCCTCGGAGAAAATGCGGATTTTATCATAAAGAAATCTCTTTCGTTTTTAAATTAAAAATTCTCAACAAAATCTCGAGAAAATCTGAAATTGAATTCTTTATTAACATTATTATTTATTCAATTTTTATATTATTCGATTGAGTATTTTTCTTGTTCCTCAGGAGAGTGATAGTCGCCCACTGGACGTTAAACACACGAGTGAACTCGAGAAGAGTCTTGCAGAGTTAGATCTGGTGATGGACTCGTTCGTTGGTGGCCCCTCGAGCTTTGATTTCTCGGATAAGACGACCTCTTTGGGCTCGTCGAACCAGCAGGAGTGTCAGGAATCTCTTCAGTTGTTGACCTCCGAAAATTTTCAACTGCTGGATGATATCTTGAATAGTGGACCGACAGCTAATACCGATTGGGACGCCATGGCGAACGACACATTTTTGCCACCGGGGATTCTGAAGCAGAGCCTGGGGGATGCCGCACTTGGGAAAACGAGTAAACCGATGGTTAACGAGAAGGTAAAAAATTATATCGATTGATATTCATTTTCATTGATTAAAATCACGGATTGTTATGACGAATCCACTGATTGATTGGCAATTAAGGGCAACTTGCACTCTTTAATGAATTTTACATGTGAGAACATATGTTTTTATAGAAAAAAAAATAATTGTAATTATTTCAATGGATAATGAGACATTAATATTCTCTATGAAAATTCAAGAAGAGACTGACGTTGTCGGTTTGTTGCATGCACCGGATAAAGTTTAAACTCTAATAATTTTTTCAGCAAAAAAAGGGAAAACCGAAAGGAAATTCCTGGCTGGACTTGTTCGCCGAGTTGGATCCCCTCGCGAATAATCCAATCGAGAGTCTATCCAAATCGAGTGACAGAAACGCTCCCGCCTAAATTCCATCACTTGTCAACATTCCAGACTTTCCTTAATGATTTCAACATTCCAACAGCATTTTCCAAGGTCATTGATTCAATGTTTCTACCAAAGATTTTTAAGAATTTAAAAAAACCAAGTATATGAATTTTCATGTCGTGATTCTACTAGTCATTCATCTCTCCACTGTTTGTCAAAAATTGAGGATTCTAATCTCGTATTTAATAAGTTTCTCCTGGGATAATGACTGTATTGCTTTCTTATCAGTTAAGTATCGAACGGTGAAATTTACTATACACAAAATCATAATAAAAATTGGAAAACAAATAATATAATATATCGAGATGGTGCAATGTTACTGATTAAAAAAGAATTTGTACAGTATGGTTTGAAAATCATTCACAAAATCACTTAACTCGCTGCTGCAAAGCTCAACAGCTAAACGCAAATAAATTAAGGGGATGAGGGGGGACTAGGGGCATCTGAGACACTCGGCTCAGCCAATTCTCTTTTCCAACTTGATTAATTTATCCTTCTCTTCCATGATGAGCCTGCAGAATCTCCTTGAGGAATCACAGAATATTACATCGTGGTTGAGTCAGTGGATTATGATGGAAGCTAAAAAAATAGGCGTTTCGTAATCCAGAGTTTTATGGATCTAGAAACTGGGCCAGCGCGATTTTCACCCTAGAAATAAAATCACCAGAGTCAAGTCTTGTCGGTTTCAACCCCAAACTTCCAGCGATAAAAAAAAATGAATTAATTAATATATCAAATTTCAATGAATGTTCTCTCTTAAATGAGAGCAATAAAAATAATTTAATATGTTTGTGAATAAAAATTACCTGTCGAACAGCTGTGGATCTTTGTTCAACCGCAATTGTTGAAGAATTCTATAAAACCCCAGCTCTCGTAGACGAGCTTGACGCTGCTCGGCACCAGGTTCCTCTCTCCACACCAGATTACACACACAAAAGATGGCAGCAATATTCAATTTAACATTAGTATGCATCTGAAAACAAAAATCCCACAATTACCAAATACCTAGACACCTGGAAAAATTATTCTAAGAGCTCCAGGGTCAAAATTTTCAAAGATAAATCTACATGAAATTCATCCCCCTTTATTACCCCTTTCGAAAAATATATCTGAAAAATATATAATTGCGTCAATCTCTTACAGATATATTTTTTTTTTGAAAATATATTTCTCTCCGTGTGGCTACAATTGTTGAATATTTCAACCAATTGCCCGATTAATTTTAATTATGCAATCTAAATTTATTGAAAATAGTGAAAATTTAGGCAAATATATGCTTGACTTCTCCACCTATTGGAAAAAAAAATTCATTTCGCTAATAGATAAGTTTTAATATTTCTGAATCTGATCGAAATAGCGACATTATAAAATTTTTCAAGATTAAGGAATTCACTAGTGGCAATAACACTATGAACTTCGAGATATTACCATATAATCCATAAGCTTCTTAAGCACATCCTCATTAGCCATGATATGATCCCTCGCCCTGTCGCCATCAGCGACATTAGCAAGAATGCAGAGAGCCTGTTCTTTGACCTCAGCAGGATGATCATCCTCCAAAACGAGTATGACAGCCTGCATGACCTGAGTAGCGTGTTCGTCCATAATTCGATCAATGTGAGCCTTGGTGCTCAGAAGATTTCTCAGGAGTCCCAATACCTTCATAACAACAGCCAACTCAGAATCCGCAAGGAGGCGAAATATCTGATCAGTCCCCAAGCACGATAAAATTTGGGACTTAACCCTCTGCTCAGCCTGAAAGGCAACATTCATGAGGGCCCATATGCCATTCAGCCTCAAAGCAGGATCAGGGCGTCTAGTCAACGAACAGAGGAGCTCCACTCCACCGGATTCAAGAATAGGTTCTTTACTGGGACTAAACTCTAGAAGAAGATTGCACAGAGTGCTGGAAGCAACAGTCAACAGGTCCTCCTCACCATCCCTCCCCTCTAGCCCCTTATCCGCTCCGTGCAGAAGCTGCATGAGAGGTCTCCAGACAGCGTGATCCTGGAAGGTGGTCCTGAGCTGCTGGACACTCCTAGACAACGAGTGGAGACACCTGACAGCAGCGAGTCTGACTCTCGGTCCTCCAGGATCCTGTAGCCCACTGACGACTAGCTCCATGAGATTTTCAGTCTCGATAATTTTCTTCCTGATGTCCTCATCGTTGGCACCCAGCGATGCAAACGCCCGGAACGCTGCCTGCCTCATATCCTGAGCGAGAGAGGCATCCTGGACCTGAGGATGAGGCCTCAGCAGTTCAGCCAAAGTGGGGATGAGATGATTACTGATGGACGCCAACCTCTGCAGCTCGATATCGACTTCAGTGAGATAGGCTAGGGTCTCAGCAGCTGCTATCCTCTCTCGAGGAGGCCTGTCTCGATGGCAGAGCCTCACTAAACATGGCAGGGCTCGGTAGATGACGATCCTGTCCGTCGATGAGAGGGCACCTGCCCTGTGCATATAAGATATGCATCTGGCAGCCTCCAATTGCACAACAGAACTCCTCTCCCTTCCCATCAGGCAGCCCAGGAGGGCAGGCAGGGGTTTGAGAGTCGGCTCTTTACCCGTCGTCACGTTCGCCACCATCGTTGATACCGTTCTATTCTGGTAGCACATGTTGGCAAGACACGCCAGAGCTGGAAGCTGAACATCAGGAAGAGGAGAGTCAAGTTGAGAGGCCAGAGTCTCCACGGCGCCTCCCTTCATCAGAGAATTCTGCTCGTCTGCTGATTTGCAGGCTGTTGTTAATATCGTCGCGACGCATACTTGACAAGTGACAGATCTACTCGCTAGGGATAATAAACGAGGGACTAGGGCAGTGTCCTGGTAGATCGTTTGCACTGGAGCACTTGAGTGCTGGAAGACTGTGCGAAGACACCTGAGACACGCCTCGATCAAGTGATCTGAGAGCTTGTCGTTGTCGGGAGAAGTTTGCGTTGACAGGAGCACCTGCAGAATCAGGGGAACCACTCCCAGATCGATAAGGGCCAGTACGTGCTGATCTGTTCCTTTTGCAAGGGAGCCCAGGGTCACCACGGATTCCAGGCGGATGCGCTCTCCGACTGTTCCCGATGTGTCTGACAGCAACTGCAGGAGCCGGGGAACCACTCCCTGCGCGATTACCGATCCTTTCTGACGGTTGCTTCCTATTACTGAGTTTTTTAGACAGCTGAAATTATTAGTTTTTCTTTATCAGTGAATTCTTTGGAGGAGAGCTTCACTAATTATGAGAATTAGGGATTTTTTGAATGGAGAGATATTCCATGAAAATTCCTAAAGAGCTTATAAGAAACATTTTTTTAATAATATTTAAAAGAGTATGTTTATTATTGAAATCCATAAATTTTCGTGTTCAAAACACGAAAAAAATGGTTGAGAATTAAAAACCCCCAGGAAGAGCTACTTCAAATCGCTGATTTAATTTCGCTATCTAAAAAGTCGTAATGCAAGAAAAACATTCGAATCACATTTTTGGCGGTTGTTTTTTGACACTGATTTTTAACGACAGCTGAAATAATTATTTTTAGTATTCTAGTGGCTTGAGAGAATTTGAGCTCCATAAGTAATAGAATTTGCTACGAGTTGACAAAAAAAATTGGTTAAAAAAATATATCTTTAACGAAAAAATAATATGCAGATGATTGGAGGCATTTGAATGAAATTTAGGTTAGGATTGAGATTTTGGGAACTCACATTATCGCTTCGAGACACTTCTGGGGATCCGGCGAGTACAATTCGTCAATGTAGCTTCTGGAGCTCTCGACATCCTGAAAAGGACCAAATGCCATGTGTCAGGGATGACACGATAAATGAGTGTCAGTATCGAGCAATGAGGATGATTGACTACCGGCTTCAATATTCGGGATTCCCTTACCATAAACGGTTGCATCACCGAGACCATAATTAATTGCCCTCTCACTCTGACATAAATACCACGATATTTTACACCTATTTAGTCCCCGGTATCTGCTCAGACCGTTACAAGGTGATTTTTAGGTTTAACAAGTCGTCTTCTTGTCACGAGGAAACCCGTCAAACTGAGAGACTCCCCCTCTCACTCACTCCCTTTTCCCTTCTGTTTTTTTTTCGCTTTGCAAATTTTTTTTGAAAGGTTGTCACCAGATTATTACGTAAACCCTCTCTGGGATTTTTCTCCGTTGGGTTGAAGCCAGGGATTTTTGCGATTTTTCTACCGTTGGTACCGGTAAAAAAAAAAGGTTATGTCCGATCAGAGACATGAACCTATTAGTTTATTCCCTTTATTTACACAAGTTGAGACTATCTGATTTAATTATTTCAGAAGACATCTCAGTGTTACTAAGAAAATAAGTGCAATTCGAATTTTCAGATTTTTGATTATTGCAGAGGATTATTTTATCATGATGTCATTATTTAGCAGATTATTCACTCATACCAGATTTATCAGACGTAAGTTCTATCGATTTACTATCTCTTATGATTATTGAATCTTTGAAATAAACAAGGCGAACAATTTTTTAATTCTCAATAGACGTCGTTGCGATTAATAATTTGAGTGGAATTCATACGACGTGTGTCACACGACTGGATCAAGGCTGGCGACGAAAGTGAGTTAACAATCCACTGAATTAATTCTGTCAAATGTTAAATTCAGTTAATTGAGTTAATTTATTAGCTAAGATAATGTGGGGCAAAATGTTCTTATATTTTTTTCGCATTAGTATATTTTTTTCTTTATAATAAGCTCGAATAGAGCTCAAACGATCAATTGATTCCTGAATTACGAATGCTTTTAAAATTAATTGGTGTCCTGACTTGACCCGTCTTTATCCCCGCATCCAAGAGATCTATCGGAATTTTACATAAGACCTTTTTTGGAGAGTCAAAAAAGAGCTATGAAAAAGGTATCGACAAAAAAATCGATATTTCTCTCAGTTTCGGAGATATTCTCCACGAACTTACCTCTCTGCTGCTGAATTATTCAGGATGCGTCTACCAGAAAATCCAAACGCTTTCGGCCCGTTGACAAATCTGCCAGATTATTCCTTCGCAGATGGAAGACCAACGCCTTTCGGAACGAGGATGCTCAACAGAATCAATAAACAACGAGAAATATTGGTAATTCATTGATGAGTTTGAGAATGTGACAGCAATTTTTTCATTCTCCTCCTGTTCTTTAGAAAAGAGTGAGAACCCTCACGAGTGAGGTTGATTACGCAGTCCAGAGGTACGAGAGAATCCAGGGAGAGAAGGCAAAATATAGAAAGAGCATTCTAGAATCAAAACTCAAGCCAAAGGGGACGAAATTAGCGATAGCCATGTCTGAGGTTTCAAAAAAACCACCAAGTTAATTACTCCGCATTACTAAGTTAAACACGTCGATCAATAAACGAATGTTAAGCAAACACTTTTTAAATGATTTAGTGAGTTTTTCTAAATGTCACCTACACCGAAGAGCCCCCGTAGACTCGTGGTGCACATCAGCAGTCGTTTCGCATAGCAGAAAGGAAATTTATCGGTGATTGACGTGAAAATCCTTATGAGACAACTACAAAGTTCCATATCACTATTTAACAATATATAATCCTGTGGCATCATGAGAATGTTGGCAGAATTGAGGGCCAAGTTATTTTTTGCCTCGTGCCAATTTTTAAACGAAGACGGTTAGGCGGGAGATTCTTTTAAACGACCGGGACAATTGCATAATTTCTATTCAATCATTAACTCAAATTTTTCCATTAATTTTTCTTATCGATTTTCAAATTCCACTCTGTATCATTTATTTTACCGTAAATAAAATTATCTACGTTTGTTTTTCTATTTTTAGAGAATCCCACTTGACAGTCTATATAAAATCGAATTAATCGACTACTTGCTAAATAATCAATTTATCGATTTATCGTTATTTAAACATTTGGGAATTTTTTTAATTGAAAAAGGGACGATTTTTAAAGGGTATCGCTAATAATATTTCAATTTGTCAGATTAAAAAAACTGAAATTTCAGTGGGACTTTAATAATAACTAAAGGATTACCTTATATTTGAATAATATTCTATGGATATCTCGACAATTGCCATAATCTCAGGAGAATAATGATATCACTGAATTTCAATCTAAGAATACAATATTTATTTGTATCTGAAGGCAACCCCACCTCCTCTACTATCAGAATGACTGCTCAGTGAATCTCCCTGTTTGACAATAGCATTGACACTCTTCACATACTGCGAGAGATCAGTGCTGGATCCAGGGATCAAGTTCGATATTTCAATCGATAATGACTCATTCAAAGAGTACCTGCCCCTGGGCTCGACAAGAACTCCATCAGACAGTCGATAGTACCTGATAAAATAGTCACGATTCAAGGATTTCTGTTTAAATAATTTTCCTTTACCTCTCACCTTTGAGTTTCGATAGCTGTGGAGAGATTCAGCTTGTTCAGCACCAGATTCGATAGGATTTCAGTGGCGAGTATGGGATCGTCAGCACCGAGGGCTCCAGAGAATTGAACGGGGTCTTTACTCAAGTGGAAGATTATCGGGGTGAGGGCGTGGAGATTATTTCCAGTTGAAATAGTATCCAAGAGAAAGCCAGCTCCCGTCATGTGCCCCAGACCCAGGGGAGCACTCAATCCGCTGTTCAACAGAATTCAACATTTGCAGTTCAATTAATTTCAATAGACAAGAATTAAAGAGTCATTTAATGACAATTTACGTTAAGATTGACACGAAATTCCGGGTCGAATCAACTGCGACGACTGCTGTATATCTCTCTTGTTCAACTAGAAAAGATAAAACATTTTATAATTGATAAGCATAGAATCCTCAGAAGAGTTCACGAGCTCATCTTCTCATTTCACCCAGTTATTGAAATTGTTATTGATATATATCGATATCGAACGACTAACTGTCATGATCCTCGACGTTAGTTGCAACCAGAGCCTTGGCAACAGCGAGTTGACTATCTAAAGAGCCCACCATCTCCTCCTGGATCCTCAGATGCTCCACCCTCTCCACAGCCGAAAAAAACGATTGCGCGTGTTCAGGGGCATAAATCACGTGGCCATAGAATTCCGATGAGTTTCCTTTTCCCTCCAGGGGCTGATAATTCGCCAACTCCGCGAGAAAATCCTCCCGACTCTCGTGGAACTCATCCCGGAGGAACTTAGTGGCTATACTTCCATTGTAAAAACCTCAAAAAAAAAATTTGAGGTCACGGTGGAAAAAATAATTAATCAATCATGAGGAATAGAATTTACTTTGAGAGCCCTGATTTTTAATAGCTTCCAAGGTCTCCCCTAAAAGCGGAAGTTTCAATTTCTCCCCTGGTTCGAGATATTCGAACATCATTCCGTGATCTTTGGCTCGTGAGAGTTCCTCGAAGAAGTCCTCGGTGATGACGAATCCCTCCTTGGCCAGAATTTCAGCTGGCTCAACAATTTTCCTCCAGGGAAAACTACTCTTCAATGTGTGAAGGGACTCCAGTCCTCGGATAACTGCTGGTATCCTGATCTTGGCAGGTGCGAGAACCCCTGACGATGGAAATTGTTGAAACCCAATGATTAATGTTTTTTATATTAAATCTATAACTTCATTAAGGGATGAAAAATTCTAAACCATCAATTTGACATTGGATCCAATAATAATCAACTGATTTTTAATTAATCATTACTACACGAATTTAAGTAAAAACATGTCCACATTACCCTGCACGTTTCTATCAATGAATAAATTATCAATTGAATAGTCTAATTAATTTAATTGCGTTAAACTATTAAACCTGAGATGGTGTTCGTTGCAAAATCGACGACCAACGGCTGAGTGTCTTCCTTCCCAGTGTAAACGATGGCGATTCCACCCCTGGATTATAATTTCATGTATTCATGAAACTAGAAAAATCATGGGAATTAAAAAATGAATTACCCTCCTAAACCGGTCTTATGGGGAGCAACAACTGTCATGCAGAGCATAGCTCCTATGGCAGCATCAACAGCATTCCCTCCATTCTTCAGAATTTCGGTTCCTATCCTCGAGCAATTGGCGTTATCAGCAGCTACTGCCCCATGATCAAAGAAATCCTTAGAAGTCCTGAGCAACGAGTGCAGATAAACCAGGTAAACTATCATCACCAGGCACATGACAGCCAAGCACGTCGTGAAGATTCTTAATCTCCAAACGCAGCTGGAGCCCCTGCATTTGCTGGTTTGATCACCGGTCAGAGGACAATTCTCGGACTGATTATAAACATCGTATTCACTTGGTCCACTCGTCACCTGACACACATCGCAACAGCCTTCCATTTCATTCAATCATCGAGATAATTCTACCCATCGGTCCCTCATTCTGCCCCAACTGTCATAAATAGAAACAAAAGAGGACTCAGAAAATTCAGTAATTATAATTAATTTCAATCACATAATTATTTATTGTGCGTAAAGTTCACAAAAATAACGCAGTCTGTGCGATAATTATTCAACAGTGCGAATACTCTCATCGATAATCACATTTCAATTCTCGCTGCAATAAATCTGTATATGAATTTATTTGTTCATAATTCTCTTCATGCGAAATGAAATTCGTAAGGTGCAGGTAACAATTCAAGACCCAGAGTATTTAAAGTTGGAGTACTCCAGATTCTTTTGTCTAATCTAGTAAGGCCATTCAACAGTCCATTGGGTATGAACCCGAAAATTAGTCTTTTGTATCTCAAAATGTGTCCGTGAAGGAGGAATAGTCCCTCATTGAAAGAATAATTGAATATAAAAATTCAATTCCTTGTACATTATTCGAGATTTCGAATATTCATAGTCCTATAATAAATATTTATTTAGCTAAAGAGCTGAACTGACTGTCAATCTTGTCCGAATGCAGTCTAACAAATTTAAAAGAATAAAAGGCAGTGAAACTAAGACCGAGAGCACTGATAGCAAACAATAGCTGATTATCAGTGTCTCCGATCCTAATATAAAACAAGACTATAACAACAAGAAAATTGCAAGGAAGCCTGAGCCAGTTAACGATACTAGCCCTGAAGCCCTCAGGTGCGACGATCCCCCTGAGGTACCCAATGGCAGGAAAATACACCCCCACCGCAATTTCGAAAAGCAAAAAACCCCCTAAACAGAGGTAGGACCCAAAAAACAGGCCCCCTTCCTTCTCCTGAAGGTGTACTCCCAGGGTGCAAGTCAGAATGCTCGCTAACCCGAGGAGAACGCTCCAACAGAGGAGATTCTCCACAGGAACACGAAAATATTCGCCGAGGAAGGAATGGAGAAAACTCCCAATCCCTATGGAAACCATGAAGAGCCCGAAGACAAAGCCGAAGCTGGGGTTGATGGGCGCAAGCACAGGAGTCCACAGGAACACGAAGACGTACATCACTGTCTCGAAGATTATCTGGACGAGCCCCAGATAGATGAGAGCTCTGTTATCCCTGGAGAGGATGATCTTGAGGGCTTTGAAGAAATCCTGGGACGTGGATTCTGGGGGGATCTTGAGGTTCTCCGTCCAGAGGATGATGCAGAGACAGGCGGAGATCAGGGATATGGGAATGGAGAGGATGAATGGAGTTGCTGGACCGTATTCCAAGGTGTCGACCACCAGAGAAGCGATAAAACCACTGAAGATGGCTGTCAAGCCGTTGAGGAACGTTGATTTGGCGAAGGTCGTGATTATCAGGTCTTTCTCCAGGTGATACCGCGAGAGGTGTTGTCCCACGTACCAGGACTCGAAGGTCGAGCAGAGGATCGATGTGGAGACACCACCGAAGATCCTTCCCAGCACCAGGATCCACCAGTCTTTGGAGATTGTGCAGGAGCATGTGAGGATCGTCGACAGGAAGTAGAGTAGACATATTTTCTTTCTGCCGAAGCTGTCGGCCAAGTGACCGACGAATACACCGAAAAATCCACTACTGGTGAAACCAGTTATGTAGAAAGAACAGATCTCGCGTTTTGTGTAGCTCGAGGAGTAGATCGTGTACAGATAGGGCCCCTGTAACCAGTCCACCAGAGCAGCCAGCAGGTAGATTGTTAAATAATTTCGGCGAAGACGGAGGTAGATCTGGTCCTGAGTTTGTGGGGAAATCATCTTAGGTGGGGGACATGGGGCTAACTGAAATCAGAGGATGCATTTTATTCTGAATTAACGAAGAACAATAATATATATTACTTAATACGAATAATTATTAATTATATTAAGGCATTTATTGTCTTCATTCGTTATAAAAATTATCAATTGAAATGGAAAATGCTTATATCGTGGGAAATCTATTGTTTCACTTACGATTTTATAGTTTTCTTTCATTTGTTTTGTTGCTGGGAATTTTATTAATTCGTTAATTTACCTAGTTAATTATCCATTCAAAGAATTTCATTGAATCGTTTACTTCACTGAAATTTCTTTGACGTAAAAGATCATTTGGAATAACTTCGTTGCGTTCAACTAATACGTTAATTGACTTGACGAATAATTACGAATTGAATGATTGATAAATCGTTAATTGAGTCAATTGCATTTGGTTTATGCCAAGGCACCGCGATTGATTGACTATTCGTTTTGAAATTTTCGTATTGTTTTCAAAGGCAACGCGGTAATGAGTTGGTTTACCTCTCCCCAATGCCGCCTCTCATTCTTATCAACTTCTTAATCATCTCTGATTGTTACGGTGTAGCTTAGCAATATGGTAGGTTAAAAATTCAGACGTGGACGGAAAATAGAAACGAATGAGAGGGATGGAAATAATTCTGCGGTATTTTAGAACGTTTGCCAAAATCGATCGCATGATCAAAAAAATTGTTTTACGAGTGCCCAAATGAACACTTGGAGTCGAGCGATGAGATATTCGAGAAATTTTGATAATAATCAATGAGCGATTTGGGAGTGGATTTTTAAATTTCAGTGAATAGCAATTTTGTAACGCAGAAAATAACATTCACTCGGTCGACTGGTCCCTTTGACAGTGGGACTGCTATGGGGCAGTTACCGAGTTGGTTAACGGGCAGACAACCCCGTTGCATCTGCCACTGGGGTCACTCGAACCCCCAGAACCCAGAACTGAGCCTCTACTGTAGTCAATCCTCTTTGATAGGGACTTTGGATTTTTTATAGTATTCTGAGATGAACTTCAGACATGAGGGGAAAAATAATTTCAGGAATCCGAAATCCCTAGGGACAATATTGTCACAGCGCAGATGTTATGGAGCAGAAAGCGCGAATTACAAAATTTATGGAATTTATGGAAAAAATTTGTAGCTCAGGAATGAATAATTTAATAAACGGGGAGGATCAGAATAAAATATTAACTCCAAAGCTTCGATAAAGAAAAAATGAACAGAGTTGGAAAGAAAAAAATAGGGACGTCCTTCCCTTTCTTCTCCCATCTTGTACGCACCGAAGAACAATTGGATTGAAAGCAATAACAAACATTTTTCATACTTGAAAACAGTATTTTTCTTTTTCCATTTTAATCATTCGTATTACAATGTTCAATGGGCTGCCTTGTCATTCACCTCATAAAACGAAATAAAGTCGATAGAAATTACAGCAATTATCACACTGAGAGTGATGTATAAAAAAAATTTATAGAACGAACAAATAAAGACAATAATCGAGGACTAATTCATACAAATGACAGTCTCTACCACAGTTATATTACAAATACAAGTAACAAATAATATATAATAAATGAGCATATCTCTTTCAGGTTCCTCCAATGAATAATGTGGTAGTCTAAACTAAATGAGACTGATTGGTAAATTGATGATTCCAATCACTTTCATCATATTACTCGTGTTTTCAAAATTCATCACTGTAAACCCCTGATTTGTTTTTACCTCAATTTATTACAAAGTCACATTTATTACTCCTGTTTCTATCTCAGCGTCATCAACTATATAAATCGATGGTATTTTTCTATTCACATCCTACCTCCTCAGCTCTTCAGTTTCACAGAAATTCACAAAATAATCTCACCAATTGCACATCCAATTGACTCAAAAAATCCACCAACACTCAAACAATTTCTATTTATAAACAATAAAGAAAAAAATCATCTCACGATTGAATTTATCATTATTTTTGCCCTACCCTCCGTGTGCTTGGATCTTTTAATAATTCCCCACCACCCTCCAGCAATTTCACTCAAGCTACACTTGAACTTTACGGCAAACAGGCCCTAAACAACTCAAGAGAAAATATAATCCTTGGATGGATAATGCATCAACTTCAAAGGCTAGCACGCTAATAATTACAAAGTAAATGTGAGTGAGGAAGGCTGAGGAAGGCAAGGTGAAAATATTTATCTAATAAACGAGGGATGGGAGTAAAGGGGGAGG